>NC_045438.1:119686332-119974370 GCF_002776525.5 Piliocolobus tephrosceles | reverse complement strand
ATAGATAGATAGATAGATAGATAGATAGATAGATAGATAGATAGATAATAAAAGCTACATGTGTATCTCCTGCTAAGGAAGGCTTGTGCTGAAGGTGGTTTTGCTCCTGTATTTGAAGGCCTACAAATCCCCTTATCCATATTTGTATATGAATTCAGAAAATAATTACAAATAAATTTTATCTTTTGGATTGTTTTATACATTTCTTTATATATGATTGAGGATTTTGAGAGTATAACATGGTAGCATATTAAAATATAATACTGATATGCAATAATTTTAAAGAGGTACAATGTGACTTTTAATGAAAAGTAACAGTTCCTTACCATACTCTATCTCCAGTTTTATTTATCTGTTAAACAAGTTTTTATTATTTTAAATATTTCTTCTGATATGTACTTTAGTATGTCTTAATAGCATTTACATCAAGTTTTTAGATTTTTCAATTTTACTAATGTATTGCCTTCTTCCTACAACTCTGTAGGGCTTTGGTCACTTATAATGCCATTCCCACCCTCCTTTCATTCTTTTTTTCCAAAATAGTCATATTGTTACTTTGGGGTACATTATTGATTATATGTCTATTCATTATTTTGTAACTCCCAACTATTTCAGTTCCTAAATTCTCACTCAACTTTCTACCCAAATTCACCTTCCAGAGAATTTCCCAGGAAAAGACATGTAAAGAACCCACTATTTCATTCATTACATAAACAAAATATCTGTGGTTTGCCTTTATTCATGCATAACAGCAAGACTTACTATGGAATTCTAAGTTAAAATCATTTGTCTCCAGAAATTTGAAAAGCTCCTTTAATTGACTCTTAGTTCTGGGTCTTGCTGTTGAAAATCCTGATGACAGTGTGGATTTTTTTTATGCCTCTGTAATTGTCTTTTATTTTTACTCTTTGGAACTGTATATAATGTTCCTATTTTCTCATTTTTTTTCAAAAAAGTATATTTGAGGATGTGTTGCCTCCATCCCATTTGCTGAATAATGGTTGGAACATCACAATAAAAAGACTTAGTAATGTAGCTCTAGAACATTCTTCTGTACTGTTTATAAAATAATGTACCCTCTTCTGTTTTCCACTCTTCATGTTTTTTCTCTTTAAGCAGATGTTAATTAAACATCGTTAATTAGATGTTTAATCCTTGGTGTCTATTCTCTTCCCTATTTTCCATTTCTGTCTTTTTCTTCTGCTTTCTGGGAGATTTATTCTGCTTTGCTTTTCTACCCTTAGGCATATTTCTTCTTTTATTTTCAGAAATAATTTTTTAATTTTGAAAAGCTCTTTATTGTTAACTGATTGATCCTTTTAATTATATTATGTTCTTGTTTTATATGTGAGGTAGAATGGAATTTCTTTGTATAGACCATTTATTTATGTTCTTGAATTTAAAAATGTATTTTATTTCCTTTTTTTCTCTTCAGATGTTTGAAGAATTTTGTTTTATGTTTAATAACAAAGCAACACAAAAGTAATTGTAAAAAGTACATACATGGGTGAGATGTTTTTAACTGACAGATGGTAGAAAAGGAAAGCAGAGCATAACAATTTGGAAAATTTGCAGTCAAGCCTTGTGGTAGAGAAAAGGCAGACTGAGTAGCAATCACTTGCTGGAGAGATTAGTATGACTAAAAGGGAGCCTAGTGCTAATACGTAAGACAATGGTAAAAAGGCCTTGAAAGTATTTCAATAATCTTTGGGACAGCTCCTCCCATCACAGGTACAGAGGCCTAGGAGGAAAGAGTGCTTTCAGGGGACAGGTCCAGGGTGCTGCTCCCCTGCTCAGCCTCAGGACACTGCTTCCTACATCCTGGCCACTCTGATATCAGCCTTGGTTTAAAGGGCCCCAGATACAGCTTGGCTGCTACTTTGAAGAGTGCTGGCTGATACAAGCCTTGATGGTTTCCATGTTGTGTTAAGCCAGCAGGTGCACAGAATGCAAGAGTGAAGGAGACTTCTCAGCTTTCACTTAGATTTCAGAGTATGAATGGGAAAGCTTGGTTCACAGGCAGAAGACTGTTGCAGACACAGAACTCCTGCAGGAATTCTCTACTAGGGAAGTGTTGAAGAGAAATGTGGAGTTGGAGCCCCAAAACAGATTCCCCACTGGAGCACTGCCTAGTGGAGCTGTGGGAAAGGAGTCACTGCCTCCCAGACCTGAGAATAATAGAGCCAGCATCAGCTTGTACCCTGAGCCTGGAAAAGTCATAGATACTCAACTCCAATTCATAAGAGCCATCATAGGTGCTACACCTGCAAAGTCACAGGGGTAGAGTTGCTCAACACCTTAGGAGCCCACCCCTTGCACCACTGTGTCCTAGATGCAGGATATGGAGTCAAAGGAGATTGTTTTGTAGCTTTAAGATTTAATGACTGCCCTGCTGGGTTTCAGACTTGTGTGGGACCCGTTGCTCTTTTCTTTGGCCAATTAACCTCTTTTGAAATGGTAGTGTTTACCCAATGCCTGTACCACCATTGTATCTTGGAAATAAATAACTTCTTTTTGATTTTATAGACTCATAACCATACCTTGAGCCTCAGATGAGAATTTGGACTTTGGATGTGGGATGTTTAATTTGATACTGGAATGAGTTGAGACATTTGGGGACTATTGGGAAGAGAAGATTATATTTTAAAATACGAGAAGAACATGAGATTTAGGCGGCTAGGGGCAGAATGACATGGGTTGAATGTGTGTACCCTCCAAATCTCATGTTAAAATGTGATTCTCGATGTTAGAGATGAAGCCTACTATGAGGTGATTGGATCATGGGGGCAGATCCTTCACAATGGCTCAGCGTTGAATAAGTTAACACTCAGTTAGTTCATGTGAGACCCAGTTGTTTTAAAAAGAGCCTGGAATCTCCCCTACTCTCACTCTTGCTCCCTCTCTGGCCATGTGATTCACTGCTGCCTTTTACCTTCTGCCATGATTGTAAGCTTTCTGAGGCCCTAACCAGAAGCAAATGCCAGCACCATGCTTCCTATAAAGCCTACAGAACTTTGAACCAGTTAAACCTCTTTTTAAATTAATTCATAGTGTAAGGTATTCCTTTATAGCAATACAAGAAAAGACTAACACGTGTGTGTGTGGGTGGGTGGGTGTGTGTGTGTGTGTGTGAAAGACAGAGAGAGACAGAGAGAGAGAGAGAGAACTATCACCACAACCAAGAAAAAGAACATATTCATCATTCCAAAAACTTTCCCTTTGCCCTTTGCAAGCTTTTCCTTCTGCCATATTCCCAGGCAACCATAAACTGATCATCACAAAAGGTAAGTTTACATTTTGTAAAATTTTGTATACATGGAAACCTACACTCAAACACTATATATTACTTTTGAGGTTGAAATATTTTATAATTATTTTGAGTTTCATTTACATTATAGCATGGATCAGTAGTTAACTCCCTTTCATAGTTGAACAATATTTCATATTTACCTATTTTTATTCACTTATTGAAAGACTTTTGAACTGTTTACAGTTTTTAGTTATTACAAATAAAGCTGCTACAAACATTTTTGTTTAAGTCTTTGTGTGGAAAAAATCTTTCATTTCTCTTGGGTAGATGGCTAACAGTGGGAGAGTGGGATCAGATGGTAGCTTATACTTCATACAAAGTTGCCAAAATATTTCCAAAGCGTTAATGTCACTTAACATTTTCACCAACAATGTTTGAGAATCTTAATTCCTCCATATTTTTAACAATACTTGGTGCCATATGTCTTTCCAATTTTGATCATTCTGATAGATGCATAGTGGCATCACTTTATGGTTTTAGCTGGCATGTCCCTAATTACTAATATTTTGATTATGTTTTAGTTTGCTTATCTGCCATTGATTTTTATAACTTGGTGAGGTGTCAGTTCAGATATTTTGTGTATTTTTAAAAAGCATATTGTTGTCTTATTGAGTTATGAACACATACATACTTGCACACACACATATAAAGTTTATGTGTTTATATATGTCAGTATATATCAAATGCTTTGTCCGACATATAATGTACAAATATTTTGTCCAGTCTGTGGTTGTCATTTCATGCCCTCAAGAGGGTCATTTGAGGAACAGAATTTTAAAAAATGTTTATGAAATATAATTTATCAAACTGTTCCTTTATTGATCATTCTTTTGGTATTGTGTTGAAAAAATTTTGTTTCGATCAAGGTGACAAAGGTTTTATCCTGTGCTTACTTCTAGAAGTTTATGCTTTTATAACTTACATTTAGGTTTATAATAAATGATGTAGTAATTTTTATTTATAGTGTGAAATGTAAATCTAACTTTTTATTATTAGTAATTGTCATATGGCTATCTAAATATGCCATCAAAATTTAGACCATCTTTTGTCTAAAAAAATAATTATACACTATTATTGAAAGCAATTAATCATACATGTACAGGCCTACTTCTCGAATATTTATTTTGTATCATTGATCTGTTTGTATATCTTTATTCTGATATCACACTGTCTTGATTACTGTAATGTTCACTCTCTAATATTGCCCTTTTTCAGAGGCATTTGGCTGCTTTCATTTCCTTTTACTTTCATATGAATTTTAGAACTGGCTTGTCAGTTTTTATAAAAATACCTGTTGTGATTGTAATTGAGATCACAATGAACCTATTAATCAGTTTAGAAAGAAATAATAGCTTTCATATACTGATGTCTTTTAACCTAGTATTAGAGTTCTCCTTTGAGAGCTGCTTCAGTTTCTTTCATACATAGTTTGTAGTTTTCAGTGCACAGGTTTTTCTCATCATTTGACAAATTTATTTCCAAAGAATTTATATTTTGATGCTATTTTAATTGGTATTCTCTATGTACTTTAACTTCTGATTTTTTGCTTCTGTATAGAAATACAATTAATTTTGGTATATTCACCTTGTATGTGGTAAACTTTGTAAACTCATTTATTATTTGTAGAAGTTTTTACATGATTTAAATCAAATATTGACACAGATGATCACATAATCTACGAAGCAAATCAATTTTACTTCTTGTTTTTCAATCTGTATTTTTAAAATAAATTTTCTTTTTCTTGCCTTATTACACTGGCTAAAACCTTCCATACAATATTGAAAGAAGGTGGTGAGAGTACACATCTTTAACTTGTTCATGATATTTTGGAGAAAGCATTCAGTTTTTCACCATGATAGATGGTATTCTCTGCAGGGTTTTCTTTTATGCCCTTTGTTGAGTTGAAAAATTTTCCTTCTATTCTTAATTTATTAAATGTTTTCTTAATCTCTTGAATTTTGTCAAGTGCTTTTCTGTATCTATTTATGAACTTTTGGTTTTTATTTATTTGGCAATATGTTAAGTTATATATATTGATTTGCTCGCAAATATAAAAGTAGTCTTTCATTCTTGGAATACACTATACTTGGTCATGATATCTTAAATTTTATAATTGCTTAGATCTGATTTTCTATAATTGTGTTTAGAAATTCTTAATATAATTATATAAAAAAAGATCTGTCATTTTCTTTTCTTGCAATCTGTTTTTATGGTCTTGGTATGTGGATAATGCAGATTATTCCATAATGATTTGGTGAGCATTTTATTCTTTTAAATACTCTGAAATAGTTTGTGTAACATTGGTATTATTTTTTCATTAAGTGTTTCGTAGAGTTCATTAGTGAAGCACTCTGAACTTGAAGTTTTCTTTGTGATAGTTATTTTAAATACAAATTCAACTTATTAAATAGATATGAGATTATTCTTGATTTCTACTTTTTAGTGAAGTCCGGTAGTTGTGGTATTTAAAGGAATTTATCCATTTCATCTGTTATTTAATTTATTGTCAAAAATTGTTCATAATGTTTCCTTATTATCCTTTCTAAAGTTAATTATCTAAAGTGATGTTGTTTTTCTCATTCTTTATACTGTTAATTATGAATTTTATCTTTTTATCCTGATTTGTTTATAAGTTTGTTTATAAGTTTATTACTTTTATTGATAGTCATAAAAAAACTAGGTTTTGGCCGGGCGCGGTGGCTCAAGCCTGTAATCCCAGCACTTTGGGAGGCCGAGACGGGTGGATCACGAGGTCAGGAGATCGAGACCATCCTGGCTAACATGGTGAAACCCCGTCTCTACTAAAAAATACAAAAATCTAGCCGGGCGAGGTGGCGGGCGCCTGTAGTCCCAGCTACTCGGGAGGCTGAGGCAGGAGAATGGCGTAAACCCGGGAGGCGGAGCTTGCAGTGAGCTGAGATCCGGCCACTGCACTCCAGCCCGGGCGACAGAGCGAGACTCCGTCTCAAAAACAACAACAACAACAACAACAACAACAACAACAACAACAACAAACTAGGTTTCATTTACATTGATTTTCCGTTGTTCTGCTTTTCATTTGTTTTAGCGATTTTATTTTTTAAAATAGTCCTTCTAATTTCATTGTCTATTTTGCTATTTTTTTTGCAGTTTCTTTTTTTTTTTTTTTTTTTGGAACAGGTTTTTCTCTGTCGCCCAGGCTGGAGTGCAGTGGCTGGATCTCAGCTCACTGCAAGCTCCGCCTCCCGGGTTTACGCCATTCTCCTGCCTCAGCCTCCCGAGTAGCTGGGACCACAGACGCCCGCCACCTCACGAGGCTAGTTTTTTTTTTTTTTTTTTTATTTTTTAGTAGAGACGGGGTTTCACCATGTTCGCCAGGATGGTCTCTTTCTCCTGACCTCGTGATCCGCTCATCTCGGCCTCCCAAAGTGCTGGGATTACAGGCTTGAGCCACCGCGCCCGGCCTGCAGTTTCTTAAAGTGAAAGCTGAGGTCATTGATATGAGACCTTTGTTTATTATTAATATATTCATTGTTATATATTTCTCTAAGCACTACTGTAGTAGCATTCCATAAATCTTGATTTGTTGTGGTTTTACTTTCATTGAGTTTACAATATTTTCTAATATCCTTCACGTTTCTTATACTCATAGGTTATTTAGGAGCATATTACTTCATTCCCAAGAGCTGGAGAGAATATATTAGGTGTAACTTAAATTTCTTCAAATTTATTAAGACTTGTTTAATGACCCAGAATATAGGCCATATTTGTGAAAATTTCATATATACTTTAAAAAAGATTTTCTTCTGCTTTGTTGATAAAGTGTTCTATAAGTGTCAGTTTTCTCTTGTTGGCTGATAGTGCTATTAAAATCTTTTACACCATATTCATCTTTCTCCTCATTCTAGCAAGTATTGAGAAAATAGTGTAAACCAAAAATAAAATCTTAAGCCCCCCCAACCGACTAAATAAACCCTTTCTTGGCCAAGGGGATCCCAGAGAAAACCTGAAAAACTGGTGCAGGCCATTATGGAAAGCAAGGTTAGACATGCTTCATTATGCCATCCTCGCTTTGAAGTTTAGGCACAAATGACCAGAATTAACATTAAAATAGAAATCATAAGACTGTCAAGACAGACTCTTTGTAATAAGATACCCAACTCCAACCTGACTCAGGTATAACGTCAAAAACAGAAAACAGGCCATGAAGAAAATAAAAATACTTTATCCTATAATAAATTTTCTTCGATATATTTTGAAATGGCCTTGAAAAGCCATCTCTTGTGAGGGAAATTTGCATTCTGTAGAGAATTTTCTGTACTTACTAGGTCTTTTCTGGAGAATCTGACACCTTTTAAGGTCCAATGAGAGAGATTTACCATCTATTTTCTCTAAAGACTGTTACTTAGAGTTTTCATCTACATAATAAGAACCTTGGCTTGTACAACCCTCATTAATTCAAGCATTTCCTTACACTGACTTCAACTCTTTAGGCAGAGTCTGCCCCTTTCAACTAATTGCCAATCAGGAAATCTTTTAACCTTTCTATGACCTTGAAGCCCCTACTTGGAGATGCCCCACCCTTCTTGGCTGAACCAATGTACACCTTTTATGTATTGATATATGTCTTTGCCTATAACTTCTTTCTCCCTAAAATGTATAAAACAAAGCTGTAATCCAATCATCTTGAGCATATGTTCTCAGGACCTTTTGAGACTGTGTCAAAAGCCATTTTCACACATACTTGGGTCAGAATTAACCTCTTTAAATATTTTACAGAATTGAACTTTTTTTGTCAATCAAGATGTTAAGAATTTTTATTATTATTTGTGGTTTTGTCAGTTTTACTCTACAGTTCTTAGAGTTGCTGCTCCATGTTTCAAATCTTTGCCATTTTAAGGTATTCTCTTTCTATATTTTATTACTTTACTTTGAATGCCAAGTGAAGTGTATATAAATAACTTATGGCCAAAAAAATTTTGCAAAAAAACAAAAGAAATGCAAAACCCTTTAAAAAAATTTTTAGAAACTTTATCATACTGGAGGTTTTGCATATCTACCTAATTTTGGGCAATTTTTAAACTTGTTTAAATAAACAGTATATAATTACAGATTTTTAATTTGGTTTATGGGACATATTATCTTATAAGGAAAATATTTGAGAACATGGCATACCTATATATTTATTTCACAATATTTACCAGGCAAGTTATGCTTCATTAGTGATTTGGAATATTTTCCAAAAAACTGTGTATATCCCCCTAGTCTGTGCCCTCTGAATGGCTCTTAAGTAGAATAATTTCTACTTCTGTTTCCTTGATTTCATCTATACAGACTCTTGTGGCATGCAAGAAAAAAAAAAAAACTTTCATGAAGAATTATTTCTGGTAAACTTGAATGTTAGAAAAAAAAAATGCCCGCAATGAGCTTACAGAAACTCATCTTCAACTTATATTATTGTGCTTAACCACATTATCAAGCAAATGTATAATAGATAACATTTTCTCAAAAGCAAAGATGTAGTAATTTGTCTCATTCAAATTTTTTTAGGTTTAAATGCTATCTGAAAACAGCGTCCCTCACAAAACAAAACAAAACAAAAAGTGATTTGATATCAAAAACAAGTGCTACAATTCAGAGTTGTGGATACAAACCTCATGTTAGTAACTCTAAGCCAATTCTTCAGTGAAACCAGTCCAGATAAGAACACAGCAGGGTGGAAGAGATCAGGAGGTGTGGGGTGTGGATGGTCCTTGTTAGCATGACATAGGGAAATGGAAATGTTATATTAGTTGACATATTTTTATTACTTGAGAAAAGTATCAAACCAGTCTGTTTCAAAAGCTAAATAAATAAAAAGGAAGACGTTATTCAGCAGAATATTAGACTATTTATGTGTGTGTGTGTGCACGCACGTGCATGTGTGTATGTATCTAGATTTAGATAGATACTAGATTTTCATTTCATGAATATTAACAAGTATACTCAGATTTGAAAATATGAGCCACTTCTCCCTAGAAATATTTTAGGGGCAGGGAAAAATAGGTATCTTTTATTAAGTTCCATATTGTGAAAAAGATGTTAAACTACCTAAAGTCAGTTCAGTGGAGCTCTGTTGAACTGTCACTGTTAAAATTATAAAAAGTTTACTGAAAGTGAATAGTTAGTGAACTATTTGTGTGTGTGTGTGTGTGTGTGTGTATATATATATTATATATATATATATAGGTAAATCTGTTGATCTGTTCAGAGTAAATCAAAATCAGGAAGGGCTAGGAGATGGGAATGATTTTAAATGGTTGTACTAACTGACTTGATGCTGACTATGGAGTGTTGGGTAACCCACTACAGCAGATGTAGTGGTAGAAAGCCCACGAAGACTAGGATATCTTAAATAAGTTGATCAACATTTTTCTTTGTTTAAAGGATAATAAAGAGACGCAGCAGAATTTTAACTATATATTCCACTTCCAATTTAATTTGGCCATCCATAAAACTCTGCCCTGTATTCCCTGGAAACCTATCTGCTCACCAAGATTCCTTTCTTCCTCACTGCCTTCAGTTTCTATACAACAGTACCCCAGGTCAACCAAGTAATTATCTTTCTATACATTTAAAGGGCCTGTAAATTTATAATTTAAAAAAAGGAAAGAGGAACCAAAACTTTAGATTCTAGTTATAAAAAAGATTTAATATTAACTAGATTTCAATTTTAAATGTAAATCAAAAGAGGATTAACTATATATCATGCAGGCTATTTGTCATTCACATCTCACTGTGGCTTCATTAAATCTTGTGTTTCATTTTTGTATGGATTCTCTCCTTTTGTACTTGCCCTGTCCCTCCAGCTGAGGTAAATAACCTTGAGCAAATGAGTATTTACTAGAGTAGCTGGGGAAGTGACTAGGGACAGTATCGATGTCTCAGTATATCAGCAGTAAGAGAGCAGGATATTAGCAATAGGCTCTAGAAAACCAGGAGAAAGGCAGCAGAAAGTTGGTGGAAAGGTGATGACATGGTATACCAGAAGGAAAACCAAAACATAACTAAGTATAAGTTTTCCCAAAAGACATCCTTAAATTAATTAGCATTCTTTCCCCAAAATGAAGAACTCTTCAAATTCATATACATCAGCATTTATTGCTCCTCAAAGAAATTGCACAAATCTATGAAAGTAATTTAAGGACAGATTAGACCTAAGACTCCACACTCATTTTGACATCTGGAACTAAGCCAGTTTTCTCAAGGGGATAAATGTAACAGCATTTCTACAGGCACAGAATACTAGATCTTCATTTATAAATTTTAACAAGTATACTCAGATTCGAAAATATGAGCCACTTCTCTCTAACAACATTTTAGGGGCAGAGCACAAAAATAGATTTTTTTTTATTAAGTTCAATATAGTAAAAAAGAAGTTATGACTACCTAAAGTCAGGTCAGTGAAGCTCTTTTGAACTGTCACTGTTAAAGTTTACTGAAAGTGAACAGATAGGCATTAAGGGGAGAATCTCCATCTGCGCTGAGCAGATGCAGTGCGAGAGTAATGCAAAAGGGAAAATGTATAATGATACTTAGACTACAATACAGACAGGTGTAGTATAAAATAGAATCAGAGAAAGCAAGAATCAGAAGGAAAAGGAAAACTATCCCAGGAGCGATCAGACTTCTAGGGAAACAAATTCAGCTCCAGGAAAAACTGAGAAAAGCTGTGTGAAATGTTTCTTCTCATTTTATCGGTCATCGTTACCAAGTCATATTCCTTAACATAAAATGTGTTTTAAAGAGTAAATATAATTTATAAATATGTAAATGTAGAACTTTATGAATTATGTATGTATAAGGAATTTAATTTACAGACTTACAAACAATACTTTTTATGTTTAAATATAGTCTTTAATATTTTGTATTTCCTCAGGTGAAATAATGTGCATATAAGAACCTCTTTGCTATACATCACTTTATATAGATAATTGCTTTTCTTCTTTCCAAATCTCAATTTCAGTAGAGTGGAGTTACTATAACTGAATCCCACAAACTATTTCAGTTGCAAAGAACTTTCTAAAAGGATAGTACTAGGAGAAAAACAGTGATTGAAAGAACTTTTAACTTTGGAGGTACATATACCCTGTTAAGTTCTATTGTAGCAATTTTTCTAAACAGGTGCTTGTAACACAGCTGATATGAATCCAGTGATAAATTTGAGGTTGATGATGATAACTATGAGTCTGAATGTCAAATTGTGTTAATCTTTATGAAAAATTCTGAGGAGAATGTCCCTGGAATTTATTAGATTCCTAAATGTCTGTGATAAAAAGTTTAAAATGTTAAAATGTCTATCATACAGGGCTTTACCTACATGGCCATGCCACTGAGATTCACCCCAGTTAACTTATTTTCTGCGGAGGTAAAAGACCATGGAAGCTTAGCTCCAGTCTAATGCTGCCCATCGACAAGTGGCTGCATAAGGAACTTCACCTCCCAGTTTCCTTTTCTACATTTGTAAAAGGAGTGCTTTGGGCTGGGAAAACATTTTTAACAGCTCGTATAATTCTAAGAACTATCCATTCTAGGCTTTTCTCCTCTTATGTATGAGGAACCCTTAACTCATTAGAATAGGTATATTCTTATAAATCATAAAATTAAAAAGTTACATGAAACAATTTTAATAGAAATGTTGCTGATTGGTATATTGTATAAATAATTTGCAGTCCCAAGTATCTAAATTTTTAAAGATAGTGCCAAAATGTTGCAAGCCTATGGGTGCTCAGAATTTTACATCTCATTTAAGAAGGAAGTTTTAATGCCCACAGAGTGTTTGTTTAGTGGCACTAATCCTCTATTCTTAATGTGAATAATTAGAAATGCAATATGAGCTTTTGTTATCCTTTTCAAAATGGTAAATTAAGACTACTCTACAATTTCCCTTTTGGCACCAAATCTCTGGAAATAGTTTTAAAAGTAAATAAATGAGATCATTCAGTATTTGTCTTTCTGTGCCTGGCTTATATCACCTAACATAATGTCCTTCAAGTTCATCCATGTTGTTTCAAATTACAGGATTTTATTCTGTTTCACAGCTGAATAGTATTTCATTGTATATAAGTATACATTTTCTTTATCTATGGGCACTTAGGTTAATTTCGTGTCTTGAACATTGTGAATGGCATTTCAATACACTTGGGAGTGCAGATATCATTCTGACATATTTTTTTCTACCAGTACTGAGATTGCTTAATTATATGGTAGTTCTATTTTTAATTTTTTGATGAAATTCCATTCTGTTTTCCATAACGTCTGTACTAACTTACATTCCAATCAACAGTGTGTGAATTGCCCTTTCTCTATATTCTCAACAGCATTTAATCAACATAGTGCAATTTTTTAAATATAGCAAGTTTTACAAATTATACCCATTTTAAAAATAAAATATTTGATTTGCTGAGATTGAGTGTAGATGAGGGTGTGGAAAAAGGATTCTCATGTGTTTATTTGAGGACAGATGAAAGTTTTAAATTTATGTTCTACATATCTAAGCATTTTTAATTCTTTTTCTTCTGTACAGAAATATGCGAACATATTAAGAAAATATGCACATTAATATTTACTGAGTCATTTTAAATAGAAATTTAGCAACAATTAAATTATCCATAGGTGCAGTGGTAGATTTAAAAATATGAAATATGAATAAATATGAAATATGAATCTTATGGGTTACTATTTATCCAAAATTTATCTTTGTAAAATAACTTTGCAATATTTCCAACAAATATTGTTGAGTAAAAAAAAAAATTAGACTGTTGTGTATAGTATGATAAAATGTAGGTATACCAGTAACAAAATAAGTTGGGGCTATAGACACAAAGTGAAAGACACAAAGAGAGTTTGAACAGAAGAGATTGATTACTCAGGAGAAAGGAAGAAGAGAAGTTTGAAGAAGTAGTCAAAAGGAGAACTTTCATCTTATGAATAGTAATTAAATGGGCATCTAGTGGGAATGGATTCAAGAATTTAGAAAACATTTTTAATTACAAGCTTAGTTGAAAGATAAAATTTTAAATCATGCAAATTAGAATATAAACTCTTTATATTTATTCTAATTACATAAAATTAAACTGAAAACTAAATTAAATGAGCTATAATAAATTACATTAAATTGACATTTAAATATTTTTTTTCTTGTTATAGTTTATATTTATATAATCTTTTATATATTAATTTTAATTTTTCTGGGTGCATAGCAGGTATATATATATATTTATGGGTTTTATGAGAGATATTTTTATACAGGCATGCAATGCACAATAATTACATCAGGGTAAATGAGGTATCCATCACCTCAAACATTTATCTTTTGTGTTACAAACTATCTACTTATATATTTTTGGTTATTTTAAAATATACAATTAAATTATATGTTGCTATAGTCATCCTGTTGTGATAGCAAAGACTGGGCCTTATTCATTGTTTATAACTATTTTTTGAACCAATTAACCCTCTTCATTTCCCTCCACGACAATACTCTTCCCAGCCTCTGGTAACCATCATACTCTCTAGCTCTATAAGTTCAATTGTTTTAATTTCTAGCTCCCACAAATAAGTGAGAACACGCAAAGTTTATCTTTTGTGCCTGACTTCTTTCACTTAGTATAATGAACTCCAGTTCCCTCCATGTTGTTGCAATTGACAGGATCTAATTTTTTTCTATGGCTAAATAGTACTCCATTATGTATATGTACCACATTTTCTTTATCTAATCATCTGTTGATGAACACTTAGATTGCTTCAAAATCTTGACTATTGTGAATAGTGCTGCAACAAACGTGGGAGTGCCGGTATTTCTTTGATATGTCAATATTCTTTCTTTTGGGTATATACTTAGGAGCGGAAATGTTCAATCGTAAGGCAGCTCTATTTTTAGTTTTTTGAGGTGCCTCCAAAGTGTTCTCCATAATGGTTGAATACTAATTTAAATTCCCACCAACAGTATTCTAGGGTTCCCTTTACTCCACATTCTCATCAGCATTTGTTATTGCCTGACATTTGGATATGAACTATTTTAACTGGGATGAAATGATATCTAATTGTATTTATGATTCACATTTATCTGATAATCAATGATATTAAGTATCTTTTCATATATCTGTTTGGCATTTTTATGTCTTTGAGAAGTATCTATTCAATATTTTGCTCACTTTTAAGTTGGATTATTAGATTTTTTCCTATTTAGTTGTTTGAGCTCCTTTTACATTCTGGTTATCAATCCCTTGTCACAAGGATGGTTTTTAAATATTTTCTCCCATTCTGAGTGTTGTCTCTTCACTTTGCTGATTACTTTCTTTGCTGTTCAGAAGTTTTTAACTTGATGTGATCCCATTCATCCATTTATGATGTGGTTGCCTGTGCTTGTGAGTTTTTACTCAAAAAATCTTTGCTCACTCGTCAATGTCCTGGAGAGTTTCCCCAGAGTTTTCTTTTAGTAGTTTAATAGTTTTGGGTCTTGATTTAATTATTTAATCCATTTTGATTTAATTTTTGTATAAGGTGAGAAATACGAATATAATTTTTTTCTTCTGCATATGGATATCTAGTTTTCCCAGCACCACTTATTGAAGACACTGTCTTTTCCCCATGGTCAAAATTGAGTTCACCGTAGGTGTGTGGTTCTCTATCCATTTCCATTGGTCTATGTGTCTGTTTTTGTGTCAGTAACATGGTGTTTTGATTACTATAGCTCTGTAGTGTAATTTTAAGTCAGATAATGTCATTCCCCCCAGTTTTGTTCTTGTTGCTTAGGATAATTATGTTTATTGTTGATCTTTTGTGCTTCAATATACATTTTAGGATCATGTTTTCTATTTCTCTGAAGCATGTCATTGGTATTTTGATAAGGATAACACTGAATTTGTAGATTACTTTTGGTAGTATGGACATTTTGACAATATCAATTCTTTCAATTCATAAACATGGAATATCTTTTCATTTTTTGCTTCCTCTTTAATTTTTCACATAATTATTTCACAGTTTTCCTTGTAGAGATCTTTCACTTCTTTGGTTAAGTTTATTCCTAGGTATTTTATTTTATTTGTAGCTAATGTAAATGGGATTAATTTCTTGATTTTTTTCCCAGATTGTTCAACATTGGGATATAGACATGCTGCTCATTTTAATATGTTAATTTTGTATTCTGCAATTTTACTGAATTTGTTTATCAGTTGTAATAGTTTTTTGGGGGAGTCTTCAGCTTTTTCTCAATATAAGATGATACCACCTGCAAACAAGGATAATTTAGCTTCTATTCCAATTTGAATACTCTTTACTTCTTTCTCTTTTGTGATTGCTCTAGCCAGTATTTTCAGTACTATGTTGAGTAACAGTGGTGAAAGTCACCATCCTTGCTGTGTTCCTCATCTAAAAACAAGGGCCTTCAGTTTTTCCCCATTCAGTATAATACTAGCTGTAAGTCTCTCATATATAGCCTTTATTAGGTTGTATTATGTTCCTTCTATACCCAATTTATTGAGGATTGTTATCATGAGGGGATGTTGAACATTATCAAATGCTTATTCAGCATCAATTGAAATGATTATATGTTTTTGTCCTTTATTCTGTTGATATAATGTATCACATTACTTTATTTGCATATGTTGACTCATCCTTTTGTCACTGGCATAAAATCCACTTGGTCATGATGAATGATCTTTTTAAAGTATTGTTAAATTGGTTTGATAGTATGTTATTGGGATTTTTTTTTTATCAGTATTCGTCATTGATATTGCCCTATAGTCTTCTTTTTTTTTTTTTAATATGTCTTTGGTTTTGATATGAAGTGACACCATATTCATAGACTCAGTTTGCAAGTATTCCTCCCTCTTTTATTTTTCAAAATAATTTGAATAGGATTGGTATTAGTTATTCTGAAAATGCTTCGCAAAATTCATCTGTGAAGCCATTAGGTTTGGGTTTTTTTTTTATTGTTGTTTGGTTTAAAATTCATCTGTGAAGCCATTAGGTTTGGGTTTTTTTTTTATTGTTGTTTGGTTTTTATTTATTTGTTTGTTTATTTTGGATGCTTGTTACAATGCCTTCAATCTTGTTACTTGCTATTGTTCTGTTCAGGTTTCGAATTTCTTCATGGTTCAATCTTGGTAGGTTGTATATGTTTAGGAAATTGCCTTTTCTTTTAGATTTTCCAATTTATTAGCATATAATTGTTCACAGTAGCCACTAATTATCCTTTGAATTTCTGTGGTATCTGTTGTAATGTTTCTTTTTTCAGCTTAGATTTATTTGGATCTTTAGAGTTTAGTTTATTTGCATTCAATTTTAATATTGATAAGTAAGGACTTACTCCTGCCATTTTGTTGTTTGTTTTCTGGCTATTTTGTTGTTTCTCCTTACTCCTTTCCTTCCTTCCTATCTTTCTTTTACTGAAGATGATTTTCTCTAGTGTTGTGAGTTAATTTCTTCCTTTCTGTGTGTATTTTAGATTTGATCCTGTGTTTTAGATTTTATGTTACTATGAAGCTTGGAAAAGCTATCTCCTAGCTCATTATTTTATACTGATAACAAGTTAACACTGATTGCATAAACAAATAAAAAAGAACAAAGAAAACTAATAAAAACTCTACATTTTAACTTCATTAACCCACTCTTTTACTTTTTATTGTTTCAATTTATATATTGTACTTTGTCTTGAAATGTTGTAATTATTTTTTATTAATTCATCTTTCAATCTTTCTACTTAAGCTAAGAGTATTTTATACACCACAGTGACAGTGTATAATATTCTTTGTTTTTCTGTGTACTTACTATTAACAGTGAGTTTTCTTACTTTGGATGATTTCTTATTGCTCATTAGTATCCTTTTCTTCTCATCAAACTCATCCTTTTAGCATTTCTTATAGGAAAGTCTGGTGTGGATGAAATCCTTCAGCTTTTGTTTTTCTGGGAAAAATCTTTATTTCTCCTTCATATTGAAGGATATTTTTGCTGAATGTACTATTCCAGGGTAAATTATATTCTTTAGCCTTTAAAATATGTCACACCACTCTCTCCTGGCTTGTAAGGTTTCCACTGAAAAGTCTGCTGCCAAATGTATTGGAGCTCCATTGTATGCTATTTGTTTCTTCTCTCTTGCTGCTTTTCGGATCTTTTCTTTTCACTTGACCTTTGGGAGTTTAGTCATTAAATGGTAGGCTTCTTTGAGTTAAATCTGCTTTGTGTTTTATAATCTTCTTATACTTGAATATTAACATCTAGGTTTGGAAAATTTTTTGTTATAATCCCTTTTAATGAACTTTCTACCCCTATCTCTTTCTCAACCTCCTGCTTAAGGCCAATAACTCAGATTTACCCTTTTGAGTCTACTTATTGTTTTTTTAAATTCTTTTTTACTTTTATCTTCTTTGTGTATTTTCAAACAGGCTGTCATCAAGCTAGCTAATTCTTTCTTCTATTTGATCAATTCTGCTATTAAAAGACTCTGATACATTTTTCAGTTTGCCAATTTTATGTTTCAACTTCAGAATTTTGCTTGATTCTTTTTAATCATTTCAATTTTTTTGTTAAGTTTATCTGATAGACTTTTGAATTTCTTCTCTGTGTTATCTTGCATTTCTTTGAGTTTTCTCAGCACAGGTATTTTGAATTATCTGTCTAAAAGGTAGCATATCTCTGTTTATCCAGGATTCGTCCCTGGTGTTTTAGGTAGTTTATTTGGTGAGGTTCTGTTTTCCTGGATGGTCTTTATGCCTCTGGATGTTCATCTGTGACTGGGTATTGAAGAGTTGGGTATTTATTGCAGTCTTTGCAGTCTGGGATTTTTTGTACCTGTCCCTTTTGGGAAGACTTTCTAGGTATTCTAAAAACTTTAAGTGTTGTGATCTAAGCTGTAGTTGCATTAGGGCCATTCCAAGCCCAGTAATGCTGTGGTCCTTGCACACTCATAGAAGTACTTCCTTAATGCTCTTAGATAAATCTGGAAGAATTTTCTGGATTACCAAGCAGAGACTCTTGTTCTTTTCCCTTGCTTTCTCCTAAAAAAACAGAATCTCTCTATCTCTGTTCTGAACTTCCTCAAGCTAGAGGTGGGTTGACACAAGCACCCCCATGGCCAACGTCAGTATGACTGTGCTGGGTAAAACCTGAAGCCAGCACAACTCTGGATCTTGCCTAAGGCTTGCTGTAATCACTACCTGGCTACTTCACTGAAGGCCCTGGAGCTCTACAACCAGTAGGTGGTGAATCCAGGCAGATTTATGTACTTCCCTTTAGGGTCATGGGTACTCCAGGTCCCCAGCATATTCAGAAGTGGCATCCAGTAGCCAGGGATTGGAATCAAAAATCTTAGAAATCTGCCTGGTATTCCATTGTACTGTGGCTAAGCTGACACTTGAACCATGTGACACAATTTTTCCCACTCTTCCCTTTCCTTTCCCCAGGCAGGGGAGCTCACCTATGGCCACTGTCACCACAGGCCCATGGGGAGTATTTTCAGGCTACTTCTGATATTCCCTCAAGGCCCAAGTTCTAGTCTGTCAGCTTGTGGTAAATTCTGCCTGGGCTGGGACACACACTTAGGGGAGTGGGCTCCCCTCTGGCCCATGGCATGTCCAGAAATGCTATCTAAGAGCCAAGGCCTGGAAACAAGGACCCTAAGAGCCTACTTGGTTCTCTACTCCTCCTCTGTGGCCAAGTTAGTACTTAATGTGCAAGACAACATCCCCTTTACTTTCCCCTCTGCTTTTCTCAAACAGGAGTCTCTCCTTGTAGCCACCACAGTTGGGAATGTGCTGAGTCTCTCCTGAAGCCAGCAAGTCTCATAGTCTCACCCAAGGCCCATGGTATATCACCTGGATATCACTGTTGATTATTCATGGCCCAAGGACTCGTTAGTCAGCAAGTTATGAATCTTGCCAGGACTGGCACCTTCCCTTCAAAGCAGCAGTTTCTCTTCTGGTCTACGGTGGGCCTAGACATGTTGTTCAGCAGCCAGGTTTTGGAAAGGGGGCCTTGTGACTTTGACTGGTGCCCTATCCTAGTGTGGCTAAGCTAGTATCAAAGATGCAAGACAAAGTTGTCTTTACTCTTCCCTCTCCTCCATCTAGTAAAGAGGAAGGGTCTCTTTTTGAGCTGTGAGCTGTGCAGCCCAGGGTTAGGGGAGGGCTGGTGCAAGCATTTCCTTAGCTGCCTCCGCTGGCTTGTGTTTCAGTAGGCCATGTGGCCCCCAGGTCTACTGGCTCTGAGCCCAGTTCAGCAGTAGGATACACCTAAGAGTTTCAGTCTTTGTGACCTAGACTGCCTCTTAAGTTTATTCAGAGCCCTACATCCCATTACCCAACATTTGTGAGTCTTGCCAGAGCCCAAGTTCCAACCCCCGGGATGAGCAATTTCCCTCTACCTAAGGCTGGCTTAAGTACTTACTCCATGGGTACACATCAGCTGAGTTCAGCCTGGTTTTGCTTTCTACTATGACAGGGCAGTACTGAGTTTAATGTAATATCACAATTGCTGTGTATTCCCTCTCCCAAGTGTACAGTTGTTCTCTCTCTGACCTGTGGCCACATCTGGGGGATGGCAGAGGGTGCCAAGAGTTGCTTTTCACACCATGGCATTGCTGCCAGGGGATGGAGTAAGGATGGGATAGGTGATTCAAGACTGTTTTTTCTATGTCTTCAGTGCCTCTTTCAGTGATATGAAGTTAAAACTAGGTGCTGTTAATGCTAACCTGATGTTTGCTTCTTATGAGAGTGATTTTTTTGGTATAGTTATTAAATGTGTGTCCTTGTGGGGGAGATACATGAATTTTTGAATTTTTAATTTATTTTAAACTTCATGAGAATTCTTCTCACATTGCAACTTAAGGCCTATTTGAAGAGATCACAGGGAGTCCATATAACCATAAGATATTGGGTAGACACAATTGGCATTTGTAACGCAGAGAATAAATGTTAAATTTCAATACAAAATTTAAAATTTACCTCAAAATATAAAAAATTAAAAATTATAAATTTAAAATAGAATATGCTCCACTTGCAATTTTAAATTTAAGTTTAAAAAGCTGAAAGAGTAATCTTATTTAATTTGGCATTTCAAAATAGTGGATAGGGTTGTGTATATAACATCCCTTTTTCTACTAAATTATTCTGACACATCCACAAGGAAGAAAATATCAGAGACTTAAAGTGAATCACTTGAAAAAAATATATTCCTGATGTTTTAATGTCTTAAATGTTAGAAAAAAACACATTATTACTGAGAAAAGTAATTACTATTTAATTGTACTAACAATTAATTACTAATTAATTGTGCTAATCTGTACCGTCTCTGCTGGGATAGGATAACTGAAAACTTGCACCTAATTTTTCCTGCACTGTGTCCTGTTTGTCTTTTCCCTTTGTTGATTTTAATGTGTATTTTTTTGCAGTAATAAGCCACAATAGTAATTTTAATAACGTTTTCTGATTTTCTTGAATCATTCTTATTAGTCATCAATCCATAAATGGTCTTGGGGACTCCGGTATAGGAGAGGATCAGAGCACCATTGACACAAGGAAGAAAAAAAGTTGTAGGTATAAAGAAGGATTGCTTCCAGGACCCCCACCGATATCAAAGTCCCTGGATATTCAAATCCCTTGTATAAAATGGCATCATATTTGCATAAAACCTATGCATATCCTCTTGTATTCATTGAATCATCCCTAGTTTACCTATAGTACCTAATATAATGTAAATGCTATGTTATGCACATAAATACTATATTGCTTTTTATTTGTATTAATTTTATAGTTGTATTGTTAGTTTTAAAAAATATATATTTTTGATCCAATTGGTTGAATCTGTGAATGTGAAACCCATGGATATGGAGGGGCAATTCTAATCACAAATGGCACACTTTAAACGGTACTCTTAGAATAAAAAAAATTTAATACATGAGTTCTATAAAATTACATAATCTCTCCTTTCTTGGCCTAATTAATATGAATGTTACTTTTTAAAATGATAATTTACATACAATAATATAGATAAATCTCAAATAGAGCATACTAAATAAAAGAAGCCAGCCATAAAAACAAAAACAAAAACAAAAACAAAAAACCTCTATTGTGTATATTTTCATTTATATGACATTCTTGCAAAGTTAAAACCATAGGGACAGAAAGCAGATTGGAGGTTGTCTAGTGATTGGTCTTGAGGTGGACACTTGGAAAATTTTGTACATGTTGTAACTGTTTTATATTTTAACTGAGGAGTAGATTCATAACTGTAAATTTAAAACTGTATACTAAAAAGTATAAATTATCTGTGCATGAATTACTTAATGTTTTAAAAATTGAAAAAAACAGGGATTAAAAAGGTGAGAGTTCACTCAGTTTCTTTCAACAAATATATATGTACTACCTTCCATGTGTCAGGTGCTGGTGACATGGTGGTGGTGAAGGATGAAAAGCACTACTCTCAGTAACCTGAAAGTGGATTGGTGAAGAGATCATGTGACAGCAACCAGTTGAACTCATCAGGCCTTTAATGAAAGTCTACATTGCAAAATGTCTGAGATGAGAGAAAAGGAAAGGGGAAGTCAGATTTGTCATGAAAACTCATGCCACTTATCAATACAATTCTAAGCCCCCAAAATACCACTACTCATTAAAGAAACAAATATTTAGGGAAGAGACACCACTAGCAAAATCGAGGTATAATTTTAATATTTGTTTAATATATAAGTATTATATAGAAAAATATTAATTTTAAAGAAGTACTTTTTATCAGAATATTAATGTTAATAAAAATGATGGTGTATCAATTTGGTTTTCAAAGATGATCACTTTTCTGTGAGAATAAATAGCTACTGTTTCAAGTTTTGTGATCTAGAAATCAAGGTAATAATGTTAGTTGTTTTACAGTGAAAATTATAATATCCACTGTAAAGACAGAGTTTTTTTTATGTGAAGAAGATTATAAAATGGAAATAGATACATATATATCCAAGCTTTGATCTCCATTACATAAGCTGAAATCTATAAAAGAAATTTAAAACTCAACTTGAAATAGATATATGGTGAATAAAAACATATTGCTAGAAAGATTTGAGTCACTCTGTTCTTACAGTGTTTCTAAGCAATTTACTTTTTCTCTTATAGATACACATTTTATATATCTGAGAAGATCTTGTATTCCAATATGCCTCAGTAATTTTCTGCTATAGCTAGCTGTCATGAAAAGATTTTTGATGCTAAAAGAAAGTTACTGATTTGTCATGTTGCTGAATCAGATTTATGTTAGAGTCATCTTTTCCTCTCAAGTTTCTGATATTCAAATCTTCAATTTATTTTCAACTTCATGAGAATTCTTCTCACATTGCAATTTAAGGCCTGTTTGAAGAGATCACGGGGAGTCCATATAACCACAAGACATTGGGTAGACACAATTGGCATTTGTAACACACAAAATAAAGCATTTATATACTTAGTATTTACTCTAAGAGGAACATAAGAATAATCATTGTATATCTTCAAGGATATAATTGGTACAGGCCTCTGTTTTGTGTTATTTGGGCATAAGTAATGACATGACAATTATTGAAAGATTTCAGGATTGATATTACCTCTATAAGTTTTAGAAAATTATATTTTTTCAATGACTAGCTCTTATTTTTTATCTCCTGTTCCCTATTTCAGAGACACATGTAATAATAACTCACAGATTTAAGATTACACACAATTATTCTAGTATTAGTTTTATCATTATTTTATTTTGTATTTTCAGCCAAGTAACTTAAATTCTCTGACTTTTTGTTTCTTTCACTGTAAATTGTGAAAATTGAGTTAGATGATTTCTCAGTTTGCCCTCTTTATTAATTTGAGTTTTCTTAAAAGTGGAGCTTGAAACAAGCGTATAGGTGTCAGTAGTTTTGGAAGATGTAATTCATAGAGTAGGAGTGAGGAGCAGGAAGAGTGAGAGTGGAAAAGTCTAATTAAAGTGTATAATCAAGGTTGCAGCTCTACCAACCCCATGGAAGCTGTGAGTAGCATAGGAAATGCCCCCAAGAAATAATTGGGCAATAAACAATCACATTGGCTCTCATCCTCTGTAGGGTGAGAATTATCCCTGAGGCAGATAACTCTCCCAACAGTTCTGGGCTGCTCCTGTGCTTGGGTAGGAGCTGAGCAGGAACTCATTACTTCAGGGAAAGCCCTTTGGGAAGACAGCAGAGTCATACAAAATGGATGACTTCTATAGGACTCTCAGTGGGCACAAAATGGAACTCTTGACAACAGCAGGGCTAATATCTAATTTTAAGAGACTGGGTTTGTGGCACCATCAGTATCCAATACTCTTTCAAAGGTAAAGATCACTATGATTCTTTAGCTTAAGGATGATATTTCCTGAATTGAATTGAACATATGGTCCTATGGGAAAAAAAATAAGAGTGGGTAGCAGGAACCAATAAAAATTATCATGATCCTCATGATATCTGTACATAGGGAATGATGTAGTATTGAGTAATTTGTTCATATGCCTTGACAATTTCTGAAAAGAATGAGATATTTTAATGAATTGTTTAATTTTAATGGATAAAACTGTATATATTATCATGTATAACATGATGTTTTGAAATACATATGCATCATGGAATGGCTGAACTGAGCCAATTAACATATGTATTACCTCAAATCTGCATCATTTTGTAATGGTGAGAGCACTTAAAAACCATTCTCTTAAGAATTTTCAAGAATACAATACATTGCTGTTAATTATCATCACCATTTTGCACAATGGATCTCTCAAATGTATTGTTCCTATTTCACTGAAATTTTGTATTGCCCTATTCACCCGAGCCAAACCTTAGTACCACTATCTTACTCTCTGCTTCTATCTAGTACATATAATATAAATAGCGTGGTAGTTTGAATTCTGAGATAGAAAAAGGTGACTTACCAAATAATGTCACTCTGATGAAAGATTCTTTAAGAACATCCAGTTATTAATTGAGAAGTTCTAGCTCAGTAAGTTGCTTCCTAATTAGTCATATAACTTTCCTAATGCCAAGGTATTGGAAAAGGGACATCTTTCTAAGTATTTAGCCATATTTCCCATTAAAAATAATAAATAGATTTGCTGATACATAAATCACTCTTTTTAGTTTAGTTATTGTAAATCAACCCATAGTGAGATATAACTCTTGGATGAGGAAAGAAAAATTGAGTTTTAAAATATGCAGGCCTTAGAATTAAACCCTGCATAATGATGCCATAAGATACAGAACATGTATAGAGTTTAGTCTGGAGAGGAAGTATTATACACACTCCCATAAGCACACACACTCATATAAGCACACACACACATACACACACGTTAAACCAAGCATCACATTATTAACTTTCAACTATGCTCCTCTGAACCTAGAGTATGTGTGGAAATGTTTAATGGCTGCCACAGGAGACACAGGTGAGGCTCCCAAATGATTTCTTTGTCCTTGTCTACAAAGATAAGAAGAAATACAAAACAAAATAGCAACCATAATAACTTAATGGCTATAACATGTTAATGTACCAGATAAAACTTGCATCTAAAGACTGCTTTCAGTATATTAAATGAAAGAAAGGGCTTATGAAGGTAATGGAAATGAGATCATTGGGAAAAGAGTGTGGGAAGGGGCTTTCCTATCACTCTTGTTTATAACCCAACTTAATAAACACACAGTATACTACTTTCTGCTATTCTTTTTCCTATGTTTTCCAATTATTGTGATAACATACTTTACCACTGTGGCCAGTTCTTCTCCTGACTCTTTCACATAAATAAAGTGTCTATATTTCTGAAAAATTTTATGTTTATTCTGGGCTGAGCCAACCTTAATCTATGCCTGATTACATGCCTGATTGTGTCCTTTTCAGCTTCAGATATTTTCTAACAGTTGATAGCAGTAGGAACTTCAGGTAGAAACGGGGGATAAAAACAAGAATGTGGTAGAAAATAAACAAAAGAAATAAAAAGAGGTAGAGATAAGGACTTATTCAAGCAATTCACATTATGTAGCATATTTTGGAGGTTTATTCCATGGTGAGCTAGGAATGTAATATAAACGTAATAATATTCAAACACATTTTATAAGAAGAACCTAGAAGACTCAGATAATATCATGCATCTGGAAGAATTGGTAACTCATTATTTTTCATAAAATGTATTCTATATTATTGATAAGTGAGTATGGTATTCTATGTTAAACTATTTCTAATGAGCTATACAATTTATTCAAGGTAAACACCATGTGTGGTAGTTTGAATGTAAAACCAGAATTCAATTTAAAAACCAGTGCTTAATGTGCATTGAGTCACAAGGGTAGCTACAAAATCATGTGACATATTATAAGAAGCACACTGGAACTTATAAATTTAATCAGATGTTACATGTGACAGTAGTGTCATTGTTAGTGACTACATCATTTATTCTGTTTAGACCAAGTTTTCCCTGGAACTGTTCCTTTGCCTGACTCCTGGAGGTAAAGAGTCACACAAAAACTGTAATCTCATTATTTACAGAGTTGTCTTATTTTTTGTTTGTTTTATTTTCATGATTTATCTAGCATGCTAGTCACCAGTTTTGAGTCCAGTGAGTTTTGATTACTTCTAAATATCAGTTCTACCTCTTGATTCCCCCCCAAAAACATATTGCCATTTTCCAAAATGTAACACTATGCTAATACGTCTCTGAAGTTTTCTGGAATAAAGCTCAAAAATATACTGGGCACTGTTAGAATAAGTTTATAGACACACACAGTGAATATGGAATATAAAGCATCACCCCCATTTTCATTACATTTATACATTAGGAACAAAAAAATTGTCATTCAAGACATTGTGCTTGGCAATGAGAGATTCCAGGAGATAATTCTGAAAGCCGTATTTCAACAATGCCAGGCCAGAAGTTCTAGAATGACTTGGCAACTCTAATAGTTAAATGTACAATAAAGATTACTACAACTGAAAACAAATACTAAATTGCCGTGCCTTAAAATGACAGAAATTTTGGCAGTCGCTGTAATTCAGAATGTATCCATAATGTTCTACCATTGTAGTTTTCTTTACTTAAGCAAATGAGCATGGTTAATTTTTTGCACTTCAAAGTCTACAAAATATTTTAGGTATCAACTGCTAGTCTGTTACAGCTCTTCTTACACTGATTTGCATTGTGTAGTATGCTGAGAACAAATAAAAGACTGTACAGTAAAAATGGTAAGTCATTTAGCATTTGTTTTCTTACATTCCAAATACTCTTACATAAGTCACTTTCAATGAAGATAATTAAAAAGTAAGGATCTTAGGCTTTATGTCCGAGACATAAATGAGTAATCAATGTTATGTATGTAAAGAACTAAATTCAGGCATATTGAGTTCATAATTTTATCTTAGTCTCAAATTCATAATGTACTTGAGAATAAAATGGTTACATTTTAAAATAATGTATAACTATCACCAAGGGGGTGTTCACTTAACTTTGCCTACTGGAAATACCACAGGTTTCTTTGAAATTGAAAAAGGGCTGTAGATGAGGATTTAGAGGTTCAGTGGTTAAATAATTTGTCTAAAGTTGCATTTCAAGGGTGACAAGGGCAGATTGGAGTTCCTAATTTTATTTTATAATGTCTGCTCTTTTGTTATATAATAATGTTTTCTTCTACCAGGCTGCTTTTCTAAAGGTGTCTGTCATATCTATTCTTCATGCAAATGCCAACATTACGCATGCAGTTATGTTTCTTCCACTTGGATGTTGCCTTCCCTTTTTGCTCATAAAGTTCTACTTTATAAAATTCCAGTGATTCCACCTCTACTCATTGTTACTTTCCCTGAACGACTAATGAACTTTGGAGCTATACAAAACTGATTAGCAACTAAGTACTTTTTTATTAAACTGTACGATAGTTTTATATCCCTAAATAGGTTAGGTTGTAAACTCCACTTCTAAGGCCCTGGGACACATATATGCAAAGTGCAGAATATATATTGACAGCACTGTAAATAACTGCTTATTTAATTGTCTCAGTGATTCATTTATTCATGCAATCATTTCATGAATCTTGATGATTATTTCAAATTCATATTATTTGTATGTTAAAGATTATACAGAATTTCTGATTCTGGTTTAAAAAGAAAATGGGGCCAAACTTACTCACTCATATTACACTAGAAGAACAGAAAAAATATATATAAAGTAATAGGTTCTTTTTGTTTGTTTGTTTGTTTGTTTTAGATATTGTACAATAAGCAGTGTAGAACTATTACCTTTGAGAAAAAAGACATAAGGACAATCACGTGCTTGCCTCTACCTTACTGCCTGGAAGCAGTGTCCAGACCAAAATAAAGGAAGGGAAACCCAGAGTCAGGCACTCTTGCTAAATTAAGGAATAGAGATTGAACTTCAGGGAGATCAGTGTGCCTAGAATTTGTAGGACAGAATCTCAGAGGGAAGGAAACTGCAAAGAGAGGGATCTCCAGACGTCCTTAGAAGTTTCTCCTTGAGTCTTTTTCTAATTGTTGGTTTATATGTGAATGCTACTAGTAAGCAGTAAGCAAACAGTTTCTTAAGTTCTCAAAGGGATGGGAACAGTTATGTCTGCAACAGCAAGAGTAGGAAGACTTCTTCGTAGAGCTCAAAATGGTATTGCCTTAGTAGTGGGATTAAATTAGCCATATACCAAAAGTTACTCTAAACCTGTCCTAGCTAGTTTTAAAAGCAAGTTTTGAAAGAATCAAATTGATTCCAATACTTAACTACATCTCAGGTAAAATCCAATACTTTTCAAACAAAAGAACAACAACAGCAGCAACAAAAAGAGAACCCAACAAAGTAGAATTCACAGTACTCAGCGAGAAAAAAAAAAGGTATTAGCCTTGCAAGGAAGCAGGAATGGATGAATGCATGAACCGTAACCTAAAGAAAAATCAACCAACAGAAAAGACACAAAACTTACAGAGTTAATGTTGTTAGTAAACAAAGATATTAAAAGTTTATGCGTAATATAATGTAGAAAAAAATGTGAAAATTAGGAGAGAAATGGAAATATCAAATAAATCCAAATGGAATGTACAGAGACAAAAGCATAATACTTGAAATACTACTAACTTTGTGTTTTTGGATATGTGCTTGAAGCTTTTCCTCCCACATATGGATATATAATTTTTTTTAAAAAAAATTGCTGGAAAGACTTTTTTTTCTTTGAATTACTTTTATACCTTTGTTGAAAGTTGATTAATCGTATGTGTATGTTACTATTTATGGACTCCTTTCTTGTTCCATTGATGTGTGAATCTATCCTTCCTTTGACACCACACTCTCTTGATTAGTGTAGCTTTATTTTAAGATTTGAAATCAGCAAGTGTGAGTCCTTAACTTGCAATGGTGTTTCAATTTTTATAACATTGCATTGTCTTAATGCACAAATGCAAAAAAGGATATATTGCCAGACATAATTTTGGTAAGAAAATGTGATATTTCTCAGCATTCTGATACTCAGAAAACTCTAAGATTTAAGGAAAAACTTAATTATGTTAAAAAATACAATAAAATAGCCTTGATTGGAGTGAGAATCTTTCAAATATATATTTGCTGTTCAATTTTTTCCATACTTTTCTCTCAAGTGAAAAGAAGTTTTTTTTAGATTCGGTTTATCTTTGAGATTTGTGAATATTATTATCTCTTCACTTTTAATTATTAATATATATTACAAGATGATTTTGCACCTTAGTTTTTGCTATTATTTTTGTTACTGAATGTTTCATTTAAAAATGTTGCAGTTTTATTCTAATTGTGCTCATTAAGGTATCATTCATGTATCTGCTAATTCTTACATACTCTAAGTGCTAAGAAATGAGAAAAGATCACTAGAGGCAACAAAGATGACTGTAAGAAGACAAATGGCCAAATTTCTTACATTAAATGAAATTAAAATAAGAAAATGAAACCTAAATTATGGCACAAAGTTAAACTTATGTAAAGGGAAACATTAAATGACTATGATTATCATTGTAAGACACGGAAAGAAATGTGAAATCAATGCATTTGTTTTATTCACTTTTTTATTTATTTTCACTCAAGGCTTGAGCTCACATTTTATTTATATATTAAGACCTGTTTTTTGCAGCAAATATATTAAAACAAAATATATTTTCAATAAAATTTATATTTGGCCAGTTGTATTATCTATAGCAATACTGCCACATTATATTTAAAATAATCATTTCTAATTATTCATGAATACAAAAAATGCTGTTCCCAGCACCATGCTTTAAAGTAGGAAGCCCTTATAACAATAAAAGTGTCTTCACGTTGGCTTTCTGAAAAAGAAATTCTCATCTATTTATCTTAGAAATTAAATTTGTAAGTGAAGTACAGCCAAAGGAAAATTTTTCTTCTTAATTATTGTTTGTTTGCTTTTTGTCATTTTATGCAACCTTCAAGTTTCTGACCTAAACTTTCAACCATCAACTTAGAGTGCTTGCTCATCTTTGAAAAGGAAAAGTGGAGTAATCAGGGCACTATTTTTCTTCCTTCATATTGAATATGAAGGATGTAAGATAATAATATGTTAGAATATGCTTTTCTTCTATGTTGTTCCCACAGCTAAATGTGAGACTGTCAGTTTTCCAAGAGTATATCTACATGGTAAATGTTCAGCAACCTTCAAATGTCTTTGGCCATTTTCTTTCTCTCTTAATATATTGTTTTATATTTACCCTTCTATTTAACTTCAAACTTTTTAGAAGGTTTCTTGTTTGGTTTTACCTTTAGTCTTATACTTTTTATACTCCCATAAACTTACAAGATTGTTAGAGCACTAGGAATGAACAAGGGACCTTCTGGAATGCAGTGTGATAGTTTAAAGATGTGAATAGACACCCCTAAGAGAAGATACATATGTGGTTAATAAGCATAGAAAGATGTCCAACATCAGGAGTCTTCTGGAAATTTTTTTTTTTTTTTTTTGAGACAGAGTCTCACTCTGTCACCCAGGCTGGAGTGCAGTGGCACGATCCCGGCTCACTGCAAGATCCGCCTCCCAGGTTCACACCATTCTCCTGCCTCAGCCTCCCCAGTAGCTGGGATTACAGGTGCCCGCCACCACGCTTGGCTAATTTTTTGTAATTTTAGTAGAGATGGGGTTTCACAGTGTTAACCAGGATGGTCTCGATCTCCTAACCTCGTGATCCGCCCACCTCGGCCTCCCAAAGGTCTTCTGGAAATTCTAAATAAAAACTACATTGAGATTCTATGTGCACATTAGTATGAGTAAAAAAATACCAACTCTTAGTAAGGAACAACTATAAACAGTAATCACTACTGGTGGGAGTGAACAATGGTACAACCATTTATGAAAAGTGCTTGATAGTTGTTTGTTAAATTCAATGCATACTTGCAATATGACCCAGGAATTTTACTGCTAGGTTTTTATCTAAGAGAAGTAAAATGTATTCATGTGAGGATGTGTACCTGAAAGTTCACTGCTGCTTTATTCAAAATAACCAAACACTGAGAACTGTAGTATAACCATAAAGTACACTACTTGGAAATAAAAAGAAGCAAGCTACTGATATATGCAGCAAAATGGCTAAATTAGAAAAATGTGTTGAACAAATGAACCCAGGCACAAAATAATAATTAGTATATGACTTAGTATATGATTCTATATACATGAATAGGATATTATATTAAATTATAGAACAGGCCAAACAAATTTATAATTTCAGAGAGAAGATGTTACCTGTGTTGATAATGGGTTGTATCAACAGCAAAGGGACAGAGAAGATCCTTTGGGGGAAATAAAAATAGTTAGTTTACATGTTGATAACAAAGGTAAATATGTTCCTCAAAGTTTACCAACCTCTACATATAAATAGATGCATTTAATTTTATAAAATCTATACTATTAAAGTTGAATATTTTATGATAAGCTTGATAAATGGTAAGTTTGATAAAGTCATAGCATTTACAAGGTTCTTGAATGATTACAATATAAAACCAGCCATAAAAATTAGTAAAAGATGCAAGGTAGGACACATTTATACTGACACAATGGTAGTATAAATGTGTTTTTTGCAAATGTTTGTTTATTTGATTTCTATCACATTTTTTAATAAACCTTTATTAAAAGGTTTATTAGTCAAATTACTTGGGTTAAATTGATGCCATACATGGTGGTTTATAATGTAATAAACATTACAGGTGCTTTCAAAAAATCTGTTAAAAATATACAATTTCTTTATTCTCAGTGATTATTCCCTTTATTCTTACATAGTATAAATGTAGCTAGCAGATTTTTAAAAAATTACTTTTACTAGAAGCAGATATGTCTCATCTTCACTATCTGTTTAATTTTCCTTCATAAATGTGTTGCAAACACAAATGTGTGTCTCATAAACAGGACTGCCACTTAGGTGTCAAATATTGTCCCTGGGTATGCTTTCCAATTTGGTGACTTTCCAGCAACATTCTATTTGGCATCTCAGCCATGTTTCTCTGTGAAAAATAGGCATTTCTGGGAAGTTTCTAAATTGTCTTTTTAGCCTAAGTGAACCAGAGGATATTTCAATGATATCATGTATATATAGCTCTTCATGTCAAACTAGAAAGTTCAGTGAAGGTCTGAAATTTCTTCTTTCCTATCCTTAAGATGCTGCTGTCCTCATTCTTGAAACTGCACAGGGTATATCAGCATGAAAGCTAATTCTGTGCCTTCAGTCACACATCACTGTCATCAGAGTTCCTCTTCTTCTTCAATACTGAGCGCATATGTGATAGGCATCGTGGCTGAAACTACAGCTGTAGTGTCCACTGCTAAGCAGACATGTCTGGTGAAGGGAGGACTCCCAGAAATACAGTACTTGTCGACTTTGCGGGAGACTGACTGATAAAGATGCTAAATAAAATATAGGATGTCCAGTTAAATGTGAATTTTAGATAAATGAATGAATGATTTTCAGTATAAATATGTCCCATGCAACATTTAGGACATATTTATTGTGATGCTTAATACTGAGTGTCAACTTGATTAGATTGAAAGAATGCAAAGTATTGATCCTGGGTGGGTCTGTGAGGATGTTGTCAAAAGAGATTAACATTTGAGTCAGTGGGCTGGGAAAGGCAGACCCACTCTTAAGTGGAGTGGGCACCATCTAATCAGCTGCCAGTTTGGCCGGAATATAAAGCAGGCAGAAAAATGTAAAAAGCCTAGACTGACTTAGCCTCCCAGCCTACATCTTTCTCCCATGCTGGATATTTTCTGGTCTTGAACATTGAACTCCAAGGTCTTCAGCTTTGGGACACAGACTGGCTTCCTTCTCCCTCAGCTTGCAGACAGCCTATCGTGGAATACTGTGATCATGTGAGTTAATACTACTTAATAAAATCGTAGGAGTTTTATTAAGTTTAATAAACTAATAGGAGATATATATCTCTCCTATAGGATATATATATATTATATATTATAAGGATATATATTATCTATTATATATATTATATGTTATATATATTTTATGTTTTATATATATATATTCGTTCTGTCCCTCTAGAGAACCCTGACTAATACACTTACACTAAAGAAAATTGTTTGTTGCTTAATGGGACAAATTTATACTTAAAAAGTTATTGCTATTTATCTAAAATTCAAACTTATTTGCATATCTTTCATTCTTATTTGCTAAATCTGGTAACTCTAGACTGGCAGGATAAAAGAAAATCCAGTAAGATGTGTATTATTACTTTTTAAAGAATACATGGGTTGTTGAGGAAAGGGGACTAAGTCTCACAGTGAAGCCACTATGAACTTCAGAGGCATTGTGGTAAATATAATATTCATGTAGAAATCTTTGTAAAAATGTTATTTAGTTTCCTGAATGTGGACAGCAGATATAAAATTAAGGAGTATCTTAGACTTCAGTTATCCAGATGTCACCAAGTTGCTAGAAATGATACAGTCTAATTTTGAAAATTATGTTAGGTCTTTTGTTTCAAATCCTTCTGGAAAACAGTTGCATCAGGATAAGGAATAGTTTTACCTCTTAATTGTTTACAAAACAATTATAGAAATAAAATCTATCAGGTCTTTTTTTATTGATCAAGTTTGTAGCAATATATGCATAAGCCTTACAGCTGAAATACTTTGTAATTACCCATGAATATCTAGGATGAACAGGAACCAGGCTATTTTCTTAATGTCATAATGTATCTATCCAGTACAAACTAGAGTTATCTGGTCAAATTTGAACAATATCTCTAACCTAAATTGGATTATTCCAGGATAAACATTACTTTGGAGATTACATTTTCCCATCTGGTTCTCTTACTGATCATGAAAATTAGAAAATATCCCAATATCCACTTTATTATCACAGCAAATTTGGGCTCCATACCTACTCTAATTCTTGAAATGGCATTATTATCAAATATTTCTGCACAAAGGATTTGAGTGGTTTTATCTGTATACTTTATGGATCATCACGTGGAGTCAGGCAGAGATGGCACCTGTTTCATTCACTAAAGCTATTGTAGAAAGTGGCACTGTGTGAGCTGGGCTTCTAGGTTGAGCCTGCTGTAACTTTCTCCTCAAGGGGCAGGTTATTACTGGGATCAATCCAGTTTGTTTCCCTATTTTCTGTATTGGTAAGAGAGGTTCTACCTGGGCTCCTCTCTACATCGACTTTTGTGAGCAGTTTCTTCCCATCTATCTGGCTTTTGCTAGGAGTAATTAAGACATTTGTAACTTGAGCTGCTAACACTATAGTTAGGTTTTAGGACAACATACTGCAGGTTCGGGACAGTAAGTAGTGGATTTCATGCTTTGGGTGAGGGTATAGGCTTGCCCTCCCGTTGAAATTCTGTGTCTTCTTTAATGTCACAATCAGTAGATTTTAACTGTAATCTGTATGGGTCCATCTTTTACTAATGATCCAGCCTGAAACGTTTTAGTGAGATTTCATTTCCTGAGGTAGCACGGTAGTGGAGGTACAGTAGATGTAAGCAGAGGATGAGGAGGAAAAAGAGGAGGAGGAAGCTGGCTGGCTGGCTGTAGCAGTGTGGAAGGAAGTGCAGCTCAGCCTTCTGCAGCAGGTAGTTAGAGCACAGACAGGCACATTTATAAGTTTACCACTCATGTGACACGCTTGACCACAGCCTAGCAAGAAGAATTTTCTGAAAAAGTCTTGATTTGTAGCCGCATTACTCCAATCTCTGTTTCTGCGATCACATTGTGCCTCCTCTTTTTCATGTGTGTGAAAGTTGAATTCAAAAATTTTTTAAAAAATTGTCATAACAGGCCACCAGTAAAAAGTCACCATTTTGGCATCTCTGAGTCAAAACTTAAACGTAATAATGTTACAGACATGAATGAAGCACCCGAACTCATACAAGGTCATTTGTGTATAGACCTTGATTGACACTATTGTTTGGATACAACCAGAGAGAAAGAATGCATAGGACAATGTTATAATCTTCCCCTTTGGGTTTTTCTTATGCAAAATTACCTTGAAGTACAGTTGCACTTAAAACTTCCTGTACAGATTAATGCAGGAAAGTTGGGACATTTGGAGATTAGTTGAATAAAAATAGAACTTCAGTAGAGTTGGAATAAATGAAAACTTTCAAATCCAAATAGATTTTTTACAGATTTACAATATTTTACAAATTATTGTATTTGGAAGCAAATACTTAAACATTGGCTAAGGAGATGCATAAAGGAATCTGCTTCCCTTTCCAAAAGACAGACTGAAAATACCAGCAGAGATTATATTGCAGAATTTAAGAGTAGGACATCAATGGGCAATGATTTAATATTTTTCTCCTTCTGTTATTCACTTCCTTGGAAATATGTGTGAGATTGGATTAAAAAAAAAAAAGAAAGAAAGAAATGTAAACACACACACACACATACACAAAAAAGGACAGCTATCAGTTCACAAAGACAAAAGTACACTACAAATACTTAGCATCTTGTCATTAATTGTCACACTGTTGCTTTTGGATATTATTGATTAGAGGAAAGGAAGTTGAAGTCTAGCCTGGCAATGAGAGTATTTTCATTGCAAATCTACAACTTTATGGCTATATTTTTGGAGAATACACTATTTTATAATACCTAAAGCAAAACATAAAAAGTGTTTCTATAGAAAATTGAAACTAACCAAGGTCTCCACTTAGGGGAAAGAGCTCACAGCCTCTTCAATCATACTCTCTCAGGTTGTAAACATTGTTTTTTGGAAAAGAACATTCTTATGTGATATAATAAAAATGAAATTCATTGGATCTTCTAAAAAATGTTTAAATACTTAAGAAAAAGAGAAAAATCAATGTGGAGAAAGTGGCCATTTTTAAAAATCCATTCTTTTGGAAGTGCACTTATATTGGAAATTTCCAGGCAAAATAAGATGAATAAAAAATGAAGTCAGTGAAACCTGCCTTCAGTATTCTTTCTCTTAACTTTTAGCATCATTATCCTACTTTATGTTGTTCAAGCTCTGGTTTTAACATTTTTTTCTTATACCTTCCTAGGAAAAACTTTTTGTACTTTGAGATAGCTCAACAAGCATAGAAGACTTATCAATCTTTTTCTTCTAATTGAAATAAAACAAGCAAATTTAGCTTCTTTTGATATAGATTATCTTTCAACAAGCTAGAAAAGACCCCCCTTTCTAGCAGGTATTAATATTTGAGAATAGGAAAATATGTCTTTTTCATATCATTTCTTACAGAAATAAAATTTATGCTAAGGCACAGAAAATAAAGTGTGTAGGCTATGTTGAGGCGGGCTGTAGAAATTACCACAGGTCAGAAAAGATACAGAAGGGCTACAGAAGGATAAAGAATTTGACTTCCAGAGTCTAATCTACACTGTTTATTGTCTCTATTCTTTGAAATTTGAGATTGGAGCAAATTCTGGAGGATGTGTGCCATAGCTTGGCTTTGACTTCCTCATGCTCAAATAAATTTATTTTATTGTCTTTGTAGCAGTCAACCACAACCATAATTATAATTTTGGTCTTATTATCTCCAAATTACATCACCACTGAAATTTCAGTGTATTTTTTTTTTTTTTTTTTTGAGACTGAGTCTCACTCTGTCTCCCAGGCTGGAGTGCAGTGCAACGATCTCGACTCACTGCAAGCTCCGCCTTCCGTGTTCACGCCATTCCCCTGCCTCAGCCTCATGAGTAGCTGGGACTACAGGCGCCCGTCACCATGTCCGGCTAATTTTTTGTATTTTTAGTAGAGAGGTTTCACTGTGTTAACCAGGATGGTCTCAATCTCCTGACCTCGTGATCCACCTGCCTGGGGCTCCCAAAGTGCTGGGATGACAGGCGTGAGCCACCATGCCTAGCCTGAAATCTCAGTTTTAAGCATTCTATTTTCTAACCATAATTCCTCGCTTTTCGACTTTTTTTTTTTTTTTGCCATTTTAACAATCCTTTATACGATATTGTCCCCTACTTCATTAAAATATATATATATATAAACAATTGGTTATGAATTCCTTTATAGTCTTAATACCAATTCTATTAATCTTCCTGTATCTGTACTCAAGATCCATACTCCCACTTAAGGCCCAAACTCCTTTTGCTTTGGACCCCATCTCCTTTTGTCTTCTCAAGTAGTTCTTTCTGCGAATGGTCCATTATTTCCCTGGAGCCATCATTGTGCTTCCTCTTGGATGTTTCTCGTCATCAAATAAAAATGTTTTATCAAATATATAAAAAGTTTAAAAACCAACGAACCTAAAACTAAACAAAAATAGACTCCATATTCATCCATTTCCCCTTCAGCTACTATTTTATTTCTGGGTAACTCATCGTATTAAAACACTTAATATTTTTCGGAATTTCTATTACCAAGTGCTCACATACCACTTTTTCAACCCACTGTTAGCAGGTTACTTTTACCAACACTCTATGGAAATTATTGTTGTTTGAATTAAAGATGACCTGAATGTTTCTTAAGATCACTTCAAAGATCATTGACTCCTCTTTGAAATTATTATTGTTGATCGCTTTCTCCTTTTTGAAAAGCTGTCTTCTTGTCTTCTGGTACTTTCTGTGCTACTGCCTCTTCTGATGTTGCTTCCTGTTTGGTCTTCTCTGTCTCCCTTGCTAGCTTATATATTCTTTGCCATCTAACTATTGGAATGTCTCAATATTCTGTTCTGGTTCCCATCTCTTCTCAACTACACACACTCCGTGGTGATTTCCTTCAGTCCCATGGTTTAAGTGTGGTCCCTAAAGCAATTACTCTAAGGTTAAAATTTTCATCTTTCACTTTTCCACTAAATTGCAGACTTAGTTGTTCAAATTGCTAGTGCTTTGATGTTATGCCAAGTAAACTTTTCAAAATTGTCATGCCCCAAACAACTCTCCTTTTTAATACAAATATCTTCATGAATTTCAATCTATTTTTACTACTATTTTCTGAGTCCAAGCTACTTTTGTTTTTCACCAGGATTACATAAAGTCTCTCCTAATTTCTCATCCTCTTCTAATCTTATCCCTCTATTATCTGTAGTATTTTCTTAAGTTATTTTTAATATCAAGAATTTTATTTCCAAGAAATAGTTATTATAAGACTTTTATGCATGTATCATCCCATTTACTACATTGTCTATTTACAGGTACTTATTTATTTCAAAAATTTATTTTAAATAAATGTTGTCTGTGATAATAATACCTACATCAAATGCAAATCTGCTACTATTTGATAGTTAGAAGGGACAATTGTTTAGTATATTTATATTAAACTTAGGTTTTGGGTGACCAAATCAACAGACATAACTTAGATTTAATTTAAGCATAACACAATCTTCATATCAATAATATGAATATCAACATGTACTGAAAAACAAACCTAACCTCAAGTTAAGAAAGTAGATTAGATACTGACAGGGTGATTTGCTATAAAATTTCTCAGAGCTTTGAAAAGAGAATATGTTAAAATATAACCAAAAGAACTGAAGGCAGGAACTCAGACATATTTGCACACTCATGGTTATAGCAACATTATTTAAATAGCTAAAAAGTGGAAACAATGGAAATGGCTATTGGTTGATGAATAGATAAATAAACTTGATATGTACAGGCAATTAAGATTATTAAACCTTAAAAAATGAGTAAGCTCTGACACATGGTACAACATAGATGAACTCAGAACAATAATGAGTGAAATAAGCCAAACACAAAAACACATGTAATATATGATTCTATTTATATGAGGTGCCTAGCTTGATGAAATTTATAGAGACAAAATGTAGAATGATAGTTGCCAGGACTTGGGGCAGAGGAGAATGGGAAATTGTTTTTTAAAGGGTATAGAGTTTCAGTTTTGCAAAACAAAAAGATTTCTACATATTGGTTATAGAACTATGTGAATGTACTCAACACTGTGGAACTGCACACTTAATGATCAAGTTGGAAAATTTTTTGTTGTGTGTATATTACCATAATTTATTTTTATATTTATATGTGTATTATATATTTGTATTTTTTATTCTTTCTAAATATATATATCTCAATATTTCACTTGGTGAGACATGCTAATTTTTGTAGTACAAACATCTGCTGTAATTTATTTAGTGGAGAATTAAAGGGTTCATTTCATCTTTACTCCTGAGGTAGAACTCACATTCCACCCCAGAAGCTGGGAGAACTGTGCAGATTAGAATGTAAATGAAGAAGATTCAGTCAAAGTACACCAAGCTATTTATCAAATTTTAAGTAGACTAAGGAATCAAAGTGGGAAACTTTTTCTAATGGGAGAAGGCATTGGGAGATGCTGCGTAGCAGCCAGGAGAACACTGTGCAAGCAACAGATCAGCCAATCTGGGTATATCTAGCTTTTAAAAACTAAAATATGGAAGTTCTTTTCCTTAAGTGTGGAAATTCAGCTTGCTTTTTTTCTTATTGTTCTCTCAATGTTACTGAATCTTTTTTCATAAAAAACTGGCACAGTGCAGAGTAATTGACTTGGTGAAGGATTTGTAACAGTGTCCCTGGGGAATGATATGTCTGAACTGTCTCTTGCATACTCTTGAAAATTCAGCCTGGGGTGATGACTCCACTCCACCCATGTAAATATTCAGATGATGAAATTCTGCAGAATCAGGCAGTGACAGAGAGGTCTTTCAGTGAAGGATGGAACTGAAAAGACTCACTTGTTGGAGACCATAAAACCACTGTTTTTGACTGTCCCTCTGGAATCAGGAAAATGTGGGGGTGCCATACAGGTGCCATACTGTCATGCACTTAAGACATCAAAACTACTTTGCCTTCCAACTTGAACTGGACTTGACAGATGGATGCCTCACTCTAATATGGGCTTGGCAGATGGATGCCTCACTCTAATATGCAAGGTGACTGGTTTTTCTATGTGCCAGCTGAGATTAAGACTGTTTAAGAAAGGGAACAAAGAATCTCTGATTCTTGTTTTTCTGGATCGCCATCCACGTAAACATAGAGCCCTATTCTTCCATGAGCTTCTTGAAGTCAAGTATGTCTTGTATTATGATTCTCCCCTTCACCTCCTCACCTTCTATTCAGACCCCAGTATTGTTATATTGGAATGTGTGTAAATGATTGGAAGGAAAAGTAGCAGAAGCACATCAAAATGTGGAGAGATGAGGAGAATGCTCCCCATTAGTTGGTAATGGACTAGGATCCTCTTTGTTCACTAGACCAGAGAAAGGAGCTTTCATTTACATCCTCATTTTGTTGCATAGTAGCTGTGTGCCAGCTTCTGTTCTTTAAATACTCTAAGCTTCAGACTTGGGGTTCATAAAAGAGTGTATCTACTCCATAATTTAGATGCTCAAAAAAGATAACATAAAGAAAATTATTTGATAACGCTCTCTACAAATTTAAAGTATTATTACATAACCCACATTAGATGTTACCTAAATGTTATAGCTTTATCCCTTTGTAGAGTTGACATATCTTTCTAAGTTAAGTGCTGAGACAAAATGTCATTCCTTCCAGGACAGTCATGTAGTCTTCCAACTTTATTAAATGTTAATAGAGATTAATAGAGATTAATAGAAATAATAGAGATAGGTGGTATATTGGTGAGATTTATCCATATCTCACTAGACCCTAGTGAGCTATCTCAAGACTTGAAAAATGCAAGTATGTATGCAGTATAAGGAGAAGAGGTTTGACAAAACATTCTTTTATAAAAATGACAGAATTATGTCAAAGTTCACCTAACTGAAGTGAAAAACTATATTAGATGTTAATGTGTCTGAAAGCAATTTTAAAATACATTCAGAAATACTTTTATGACAAACAAAATGAAAACAGACTGGGAGCAGGTTTCAAAGACCGGAAATATTATTTTGTGAGCAAACTGTAAAAGAAGAGCATACATTTAATTACTTACATATTTTGGAAAACTAGCAAGATGGACTGGAAGGAATGCTGCTAGGACTTAGAGCCCTTCAGCAGCTGTTGGTTTCCCATTGATTCTTTCATGGGATTTCCTTAGGTAACTTTCCACTCACTAATGTATTTGTAAACATTATTAAATCCTAAACTATATGCAGGCCTTTCTTCCCCTTTACGGAGAACGGGCCTCAATGGGGAGCTGAGTTTATTATTAATGTATCCAGTTTTCTCTCTCCCTCTGAAAATAATAAGTAATGGCTAATGTAGAAAAACTCATTTCCTGCACTTAATGAGTCCCTGGCCGTCAATAATGTCAATAATGTTAAATTAACTGTTGACTCAGTTTCAGACCCCCAAGCACATAGTATTTGTTAATTCTTGAAAGTTTTCAAAGCGATTTCTCAGATTTCTTTTATCTCTCACTCTTTCCTTTCCTTTCCTGTCCTGTCCTGTCCTCTCCTTTCCTCTCCTTCCTTTTCTCTCATCTCATTTTTTCTTTATTTCTTTGTTTACAAAGCAGGCACATACTCTTGTCCTCATATTTCAAATGAAGAACCTAAGGCTTAGGAAATATATATGGCTTTACTCCCTAAGGGCACATAACTTAGATTGAGAAAACATCATCGAGAATATTTTATTTATTCATTCATGGATTAGAGAATTCCATAGATGCCTGGGACTGTGCTAAGCACTGGAGAGGGAGTGGTGAACAGGAAAGACAGAGGCCTCATCCTCCCCCATAGATGCCTGGGACTGTTCTAAGCACTGAAGGGAGAATGGTGGCCTCATCCTCCAGCAGCCTAGAATAGCAAATGAGCAGTGAGCAAGTAACTGAGAAGTTAAGAAAAATTGTGAAGGAAATTGCAAAATATATTTTAAATGAATGACAATGGGACAAAATTAGGGCTATCAAAGTTACCTCTCAGAAATGATGTTTAAGTTGTGACCTAAAGAAAAGAAGTTAGATAAAAAGGGAATATGGAGAGAGAGTAAGTCTAAGGTAGCAGAAAGAGATAGAGGGAGAAAAATGAAGACCTGCAAATGGGCAGGGGCGGGTTTTTTAAGACATCATTATGCTATGGTGATAATTGTGTTCTTTATCTTGAAAATAGTGAAAAAGATTGTGGTTAGATTTAAATAAAGAAATAATGTGTGTGTTTCTAAAAAAAGAATACTATGGCTTTAAGGTGGAATTGGTCTCAAATGGAGAGGAGTGAACGAAAAGATAGATAGTGAGAAATTCACTACAGTGATTGAAGTTACAGATTGCAGTGATCTAAGAATAGAAGAATGAAATTCATGGTCCTCACTGGAAAGGACCTTGTTGTGAAGCTTAACTTTGCAGATAGGAAGGTGCTATGACAGGTGACTTTACCCTGGAATGTGTGTTTAGTGTGGTGTTTTGGATAGATGACTCTTACAGTAGTATCTGGAAAGTTAAATCAGGACTTGATTTGAATAATTGTGCCAATTGGAGTTTAAGTTCAAGGTTATACAACAAATAGATGGCACAGTTGAAATCTTGACGTCAAATTTAATGTTGTTGCCACTAAACCAAGCCACCTGTTAATATATAATTAGTGTTATACTAATTGTATAACACTAATATATATAAATACTAATATTAATATTGCATAATATTGATATTGATATAAATATCAAGTCTTTCTTAGATGCTAAGTTTTAGTGTGTATGCATCATCTTATGTATTTCTCACACACGCTTAGAGGTGTAGCAGTCATTGGTCTTCCAGGCTCCAAGCCCAGAAGGCCCATGTCACTTTAGAATGGCCCTCGCCTACTAGACCCAATCTCTGCTTGAAGTTGGAACTTGGCTGCTTTTTTTCCTTTACCCTGCAAAACTCTTTTATTCACCTTGTCCTAGGAGACACTCCCTTAGAGGTTTCCTCTGATTTAATAACCTGAGTAAAGTACTCATTCCCTGGCAGTTTGAGTCTTGGAGAATTTGAGGGATTGACTAAACACATGCTGTTGAATTATATTACTACTTTATTATGTGAAATCAGAGCTCATAGACAATAGCCTGTGGGTCACATGCAGCCATTCATGGAGAAGGCAATGGAAGTGCAGAGAAGGAAGATAATTTGAAGCAAAGAAAACAAAACAAACTCTCCACCCACAAAAAAAGGCAAAAACTAACCAAGTTATTTCCGATGACAGAAACTATAATCTTTCTGCTATCTCACACTATTTTTATATCCTCTTACAAACATATGTAAAGGTGTAACATTATTTGAGAAAAATTTTAAGTTTCAGTTTAAAAATGGAAAGCTTCAATTTTGAAAAAAAAAAAGGTAATTTGTCTTAAATGTCTTATTTTCATTCAGACTGGATTACTGAAAAGAAAATGTTTAAAAACTATACTTTGTGAAAATAAATTTTGTATTCATTACAGCAAAAAGAGTGAGAAATCATCCAAAACAACTCAATCTTTCCATTTTCATGCTAATTAAGATGGCAATAAAATAGAGTATTAACCCTTGCTTATATAACTTGGCTCCTATAGGAAGGCAAGATTTTGAGTATTAGGTAAACCATATTTGCCCTGCAGCTTTTTCACAAAATATCCCTCTAACTGGTGATGTCATTCTGCAATTCACACATAGTATTCACCTTAAATTATTCTCACTTTCTGTTGAGGTACTGACTACTCACCATTAAATTAGTTTTGGCTCTTTAAAGTCAACATCATTATATAGGAAACATTGACTCCTGCTTAGAGGTCAAAGTACAAAAATAATTTGGCTCCTGTGCATGTGCCCAAGATAATTAGCTATAAATAAACTTCATCATCTCTTTGATTTGCAAAGAGCAATCATAGCAGGGTTCTCAAAAGCATGGTGCAGCCAAGTAAAGTTGAGCAATGTTTGTCTTGTGCAGAGATGCCAGGCCTGGAAAGGGTGTGGGCTAAAATCCAACCAATACTCAGCCTGCAGGTGCCCAGTGAGAGTAAATTTTTCCAGTGTATCTAAAATCTTGCATAGTCTGAGTGAGGCTGATGAGCTATATGACCTTGGCAATACTTTCAAACTCTTTTGAGTCTCAATTTCTAACACTACAAAATGGAAATAGCAATATATAGACCTCATAATGAATATTTATGTAATCATAAATTATATATTCAGGGAAACACATGTGATTTGTTCATAATTTTAGTGAAATTTGAACTTTCCCCAAATGTACTCTGATCTCTTCCCTTGAGCAAATATTATTCCTTGTTAAGTTTTTTTTAGTAAAATATTATTACCTGATAATTGTTTCTTAGTGTATTCAGTTCTCCTGCAAATTCGCTAAAATTGATTCCATTTTAAAAATTTTATATTGGTAAATGCTGGTATCATTAATAATTTATAGAGAAATTAAAAAAGAGATCAGACACTTGGAACTTACTTTTAAGAACTTTTGAATACATATCTTTAATGTGGTTAGAAGTGAAGATGTGGTTTGGAAAATATTTTCAAGTTCATACTGTAAAAAAAAAAAAGATGCAAATTTCCATCAATCCATTTCCTACATAACAATATATCTCTAAGTGAGCACTTCTTTTTTCACTTTGCATAAGTCAGTTATAGACTCAGTGTCAGCTCACATTCCCTGAAATGATTCACTCGAATGAAAAGCATCTAGCATCAGTGGGCCATGCAAATTTCATTGAAAAGATTGTGATAAGTTTGTAAGAAGATGTTACAATGATGTAAGAATCTCCTATTAATTCAATTAATTCTAACAATCAGAACAATTTAAGTCAATTGGTTTTATTCCATGCAGTCCCTTTCCAACAGATTTTTAGTTTCCATCTTCTTTCTCTTAATTCCCCAGACTGCAATGATTTCTCACTTTTTAACGCAGAAGAATTCAGCAAACCTGTTTACCCACACCTATTCTACAGCTGTCCAAGCAAAGATGGACACTCCATTTATCAGGAACTATTTCTGCAAGGGATAATGACAATTATGATGATGATGCTGATAAAATCTTGACACTTAGATGTATGCATTTTCTTACTTTATTTAGTGGACAAGATTTTGTCAAGTGTTTATTTTTTCATGTCCATCTGGCAATCCTGCCTAGAGGGCGATGTCACTATATTTTAATGTATTTCTCCTGCTTAGACTGAGTTCATTCTTCTGTACATAGTCACTTTTTTTCAAATACTTTAGAGTAAGGCAGTGTGCACTTAGTAGCTTGTTTGCAGTGCTCTACAACAGCAGAAGGTGAGATTTTGGAAGGTTCTTCTATAAACCAGAATGCTCTCTGGAACACCTGATCTCTTGGTACCTGTCTTAGAAATTGCCCCATATTTGGGCAGTCAGGAAATATATGTGCATGTAGAGATGCTAAAGGGCATAAAAAACCTTGGTCTTTTTACAGCCATCCATGATTTACTCTTTTCCCCACACAAAAAAGAAAAGGATTACTTAGGGCATTTTACAGACATGCATATTGAGTAGTAAAATTTGAACTAGGTTTAACTTAGGGCATAGATGGTGCTAGTGTTGAAAAGCTTTCTCCATGTTATATATACACAGAAAGTGTACTTATACGCATATCTCTGCACAGAAACATTTGTTTTTTTTTTTTTTTTTTTTTTTTTTTTTTTTTTTTTTTTTTTTTTTAAGAGGGAGAAAAAACACAAATCTATCTTGCCCCAGTAATTCAGGAGAAAATTAAGGGACGATATATATGTGTGTAAACGGTTGGATGGGAGACAACTTATGCAAAATTATGAGACTTTGGGTACAAGAAGAACTGCTTTTAGGCCTAAGAAATAATGCTGACAAAGAGTTGAGAAGAAGGCAATATTTTACATCTAGCATGCAACTCAAAACTCCTCAGCATGGTTGAGAGTATCAAAAGAAAGCACATGTGGCATAAAGAAAATTGGCCATGATGTAGATTCTTCAAGGAGCTTCAGTGGCTCAAGCCTGTAATCCCAGCACTTTGGGAGGCCGAGACGGGCGGATCACGAGGTCAGGAGATCAAGACCATCCTGGCTAACATGGTGAAACCCCGTCTCTACTAAAAAAAAAAAAAATACAAAAAAAAAAAAAAAAAAAAGGATAATAATAGTTGCTAACATTTATTGAGTGAAAGTCACAAGGTGGCCAGGTAAAGAGATCAGCACCTAGAACTTCTATGAAGAGTGTTAATGTGTGATGGTGATTGGAAGTCAGGGACCTGGGCAGAGTGGGAGGAGGCTTGGATTATATCAGTTTCCCTAGTGAGGGCTCAGAACCTAAAGTACTCTTACACCTACATCTCTTCAATTGTATCTTCCCAGGTTGTGGTGGCCTGGAAAATTCTGTATTCCTTGGAGTTCAGTGAGGAAAATAAACTAGATTTATGAACAGAAAACTGGAAAACAATGATAATCCACTAAGTAAATGCAACAAATGTGCCTCCTTTTCCTTGGATCCTGTTTCACTGACTGCTGATAATACACTTTATGATTTCAAGATGAGAAATAACCTCAGAAAGAGAAATCATTTTTACTAAGATTGATGACTAAAGCTTTGGCTGCTGCAGCTGACAAAAATAGAATTTATATAAACAGCCAGGGAAAGAGTTTCTCCAAAAGAGAAGAAATCCAATGAGGGTGCTTTCTTGGTCTCTGCTTTTCCATGTATCTGTTTAGTAATCATTTTGAAGTTAAAATATTAGTTTTCATTTTTTTCTTGATATTTTGCCTACTCTTGAAACTTTAGGCAATAAAAGTAACTCTTTCTTTACTTCTGGAATATGTATTTAGCAGAAAATGTATAAATTATGGTGATGGGGAAAGTTATGCCATGCCGAGACAAACTTTTTGTTTATTATAATTGACAATTTCTTTCTTGGAAGGTCAAATTCTCAAGAAATTACTTGATGTAAGTTTACTGTGGTTAAAATTTGCTCAGGGAAGCCAATCATGCCATTTATCCATGTAATGTTCAGTCAAGACTCTGTAAACCTTTAATCAACATCTTTTCTTTTAGTAACTACCTCAGAAATGTTTTTCCTGACAACGTCTTGTCCCAGAAAATTTTTCTCAAGAAAAAAAATATTTGAATCAGTCTGTTGTAAAGCATGTTTGTAACAAAACTTTGATATGTCTAACAAACCAAGTGGCCTGAAAACTATTTTTGAGCAGTAGAGATTTCGCTGCTCAACATCACTCATGTACATGTATGCAGGCTGGCCCTGACTCACATTATGGATGGATATTGGTAATCAGGAAGAGTAACTTTGAAAAAAGATGAAGGTTATTCCTTGGAACCCCAGGCTTTCTCCAGGTTTCTCCTCTTTCTATCAGAATAGAAGTTACCTTTCTTTGTTACTTTAAATTTCATCTTAGCAGGTTTATAATTTAGATCAATCTGTCTAGATCTCAACAACATTTTAATTATCTCTCCTCATAAAATAATGAAACTGTCTTCTACAGTGCTCCCCAATTGTCCTATTTACTAATCTGTGAAATCTGGATTTAGAGAACCACTGGAGACTCAGGGAGCCAACCTTTGAGGAAATGCATTGTTAAAACAAAATGGCTGTCTCAATAGGAGGCCATGATACATCTTTATGGAAACACTACACTGTTTACATATCTGTATAGTAAGACTAAAACTCTCATACACAAATATAACGCCAATGGAAGGGAAATTTGGTGAAAGAATGGGGAGGGAAGATTTAAAAAAAAGCAGAGAGAAATGCTAAATCAAGCTGAAAATCTGGAGGCGCTGATTTTAATTCACAGATAATACGGTCACTGGCCTCAGGCTAGAATAACTTATTTCTATAAAAATGTAACAAGTTTTTCACACTAATGGAAAGATATAACATATTTTTTTAAACATCATAGGGGGAGTTTTCTGAGACAACCCTGTCAATAATTGATGCCATGATTCTATTTAGTGTCCAAGCATATCTATTTTTCACCTCCTCATTTAATTAAGAAGGCTTTACATAACAGGTGGAAAAGGGAGATTTCCCTATTATAGCAATTACGAATATATCAAGAAAATATAAATCACAATATTGAGCTGAACCTTAATTATTCAGAGATCACTTATCATTTCTGAGTTATCTGTGCTGCTATAAAGAGTCTCTCTTGTCATTTGTCAAAACAGCATATGTTTTTAAACCTAACAACAGTAGGCAATATTATTCTTAGGTTACAGATGAGAAAAAAATGGCCCTAAATTGGCTGAGTCTTGTCAAGGATCTCAAGGCTGGTGGGTAGTAGAAATAAGACTTGAACTCTGGCCTGCTGTTTCCAGTCCACTGGATGCTCAGGGAGGTGTTGTAGGAGAGCCTTGGGAAAAGGTAAGGAAATCATCCAGAAAAAAAAAAAATCAAAGAGGAATAAATTTCTCTATGAAAAGGCAGTAAGCGTATGCATCATAGCCAAAGGTGAACTGACCCTAGAATTCATTTCTGGAAAGAGGACAGAATTTAGGGAGTCAGAGCAAGACACGCAGAGAACGTCAGTAACCTGAAGAGCTTAGAAAAAACACAACCACTCAGATTAAGAGTTAAAGGAGAGGGGAAATGAGGTACAGAGAGGTTTCTCAGCTACTCAGAAAGAGCAGACAAGAGGGTGAATGGATACATATCATTAGAAAAAAAAAAATACTCAGAGATCTAAAAGTTTCCAAATCAGAATAAACTAATGAGAGTGGTCACCGTATGTTCTTTCTGCACATAGTATGCCAAGATACCTGTGAAGCTATGGCACATTTTATGCCTTTGAGTTAGTTGTTTCAGGCATGTAGTGGAGCAATTCCTCGCTACAGAGAAGAGATAAAGTGGTTTTAAAAAGTAGCAGAAAAATAAAAATCTACCTTCCTAGTTCTGCCAACTCAAAATTGTAGAACCTCAATTATGAAATGCTCTCTTTAAATGTAATTTTAATAAATGTCCTTGACATTTATGTCCATGGTTCATTTTCCATTTCTCTATATATGTTCTTTTGGGGAGAATGTTCAGAAAGAAATAAATGGTTCCTTTAATCATTAATGCATATTCTTTATCTTGTTGAGTAAGAGAATAAAGTTTTCTGAATTAATCACATGCCATGGAAGATAAGTGTCATATCTAAATACTTATCCTTATTGCCAAATCAGGTTCTAATTTCTCCATAAACTGTGGATATTCTTTCCTATCTTCATTCATTAATTCACTCAAGAAATATTTATTGGGCACACAATATATATGGCAGAAACTATGACACAGGATAAGGTGGCGAATAAGACAACCTTGGTGCATGTTTTCATGGAGCTCAACCTTGGGGGAAGGACACATCTTTTCAAACTTTCCCTTCTAGACTACATCATTTTCTCTTTCTCTAAACTATGTTACTTGGCAGCTGACATTGCAAAGTTTAGGATTTATTATGCTCTAATGATTTGTTTGTACTGTACTCCTCCTGACTAAATTATGTAAACCAACATAGAGCAGTTAACATATAGTTGTTATTTTAAGTTCCCATGATGCCAATCGCAGTGCTAATCATAGAAAAAACTCCTGATAATATTTGTTGATTAGTTGATGGATATGTGAATTATTAACTATTAAAAATCATAATAGGGACCTCTACAAAAAATATTAACTCTTTATTGTAAAATTCCTTAAAACAAAAAGCAACATTAAAGTAGCTTTTTAAAGTCATGAATTTTCCAGTTTGCTAGGGAAGAATACACGCAACAGTTTGGAAGCATGAAATGGCATAAAATATAATTTAATAATAAAATAAATATTTAGTTGCTACTCTGTGCCAGCAGTATTCCATGTGCTTATTTGTATTGATTTATCTACTCCTCACAACCACTCTCTAAGGTAGTAGTATAAATATTCCAATTTTACAACTTAGAAATTTGAAACAGAGAGAGCTTAAGTAATTTACCCAAAGTCACAGAGCTACTAGGTGGCATAGAAAGATTTCAAACTCAGCAATCCAGTTCCAGAGCCCATGTCCTCATGCAACCTACTATACCACATCTCAGAGTAAAAGCTTTTTTGGATTTGGGTATGTTATAAATAATAAAATATGAGAATAGGAGATCAGTTGGAGTCAGATTAGAAAGAATCAATTATAATGTACTAAGTATTATGAAAGTCATTTTTCAAAAGGACCGAGATGTGTTGAATTGTTTTCTTAAGGCAACACTTTTGCATGACTATAGAGAAAGAACTGAAGATTTAAGGTGGGAAGAGAAAATTTAAAAACAAGAAGGTAACATAAGACTTAAAAAGAATAAACTCTAGAATCAGTCTGATGTAGGCTCAAATCCTGACTGAGTAGTCACTAGTGCTGGTTACTGAAATTTCCAGTTCTCTTTCTTCTAGCCACAACTTTGAATCTCTATTAAATTAAGCAAGCCCAGGTGTCTTGAATTAACCAAAGACATACGAGCACAAGTTATATGTATTTTTTTATCGGTGGAAGACAAAATATTTCATAATCTGCTGTTTCCCCTAAAGCTGTGGGGAGAAGTTCACCTTCAAGGTTTTCATTCTCAGAGATTTTGGTGTTTGCTGCTGTAGCATAAACTACTCTGTCCTGAGAGGCACACCGGCTTTAGCATTTAATAGTTTTATCTTAAATTATTTAACAACTGTGAGGTTTTCTTTATTTCCTCATATATAAATAATGGGGTAATGATGATGATGTATGATTTTTAATTTTTTGATGCTCTTTTATTTTATTTGGCATATTTTTTTCTTAAAGTCTAGCACATAGCTGCTACTCAGCAGACGCTAATTCATAAGGACTGAGATAAATAAATAGCAGAAGCACAAGAAACAGATTCTAAAGACAGTTTGAAGCAAAATAAACAGAACTGGAGTCCAATTTGGTATAAAGAATAAAACAAAAAAAGTAAATAACTAGGATGTTCCCAAGTTTCCAGTATCCCAACAATATGATGGGTTGTTGCATTATTAACTAAAATAAGACATAAAGGAGGTCAAGTTGAGAGATGATGTCCTCCAAGCCAGGTATATGTATTCAAGTCAGATATTATGACGTAAAGGCAAGGAACTCAAGTGCAAATATAAAATAGAGAGGAGTTTTACCATTTTTTTCCCTACATTAAAATGCCTAAAATGTTGACTGGTTTGCTACAGACCACCTGAAATTTAATCGACTGTCAGTATAAACATCCCAGGCACAATTCAGAGAAAAATAATTCAATAGATGAATTTATTCTGTTACAATATTTTTTGCTTCCTTTTCAGTGTTTTCCTCCTTGGAATCTTTTTTGGAGTCATACACAACTGACAGTAAGTATAGGAAACAGAATTCTAATCCTGTTTAATAAACTGAATTCATGTGTTACTGAACTCCCTGAGCCTCATGTTCCTTACCTAGAAAAAAAAAGAAACTATGCCATATAACTGATAAGAGTTGCTCAAAGTTTAACTGTGATAATATGTGTGAAATACAGAATCACAGAGCAGAAACTCTGTAAATAATCAAAAACATAAAATCAAAAACATAAAAGGTCAAAGAAGACAGAGATTTTACTATTTTGTCTGACTGTATTTTCATCTGCAAGAACATAGTGGGCACTTACAATGTTATTTATTGAATGAATGAGTGTACGCCAACAGACATAGAAGGAAAATGCATGTACACGGCAAGTCACTGTTTTATGGTGCACATGTATTTTGAGTTGTGTGACTTTTTAGACTGGTCAGTTACAGACATCAAGAGATTTTTCCAGCATCAATTGCATGAAATATCTTAGTGAACTTTCGTTAATGCAGCCTCAGATATGTCAAATTAGTAAATAAGATGAGGTCACTGTTCTCAAGTTTATGAATGTCAACCACCAAATCACTCCAGTGAAGTAATTTTGCAATGCACAAATGGAAAGATCCATCTATGAAAAAGGCTGGCTGCGCCTCCATGGTAAACTTGGCTGAGACCAAGGATTATGGACCAGGAGATTATACACTCATACCCAAGAGACCAACTTTGTTTTAAATATTTGTCATGTCCTTGCCCTGATAAATGTCACTTTCCAGAGCATAGAAAGTTAGTGATTTTCAGTTTTGGCCATGCAGAGAAATTTTATGTACTTCACAATATGAGGAGGGGGAGTTCAATTCATACATTAAGTTATTATCTTAGGCTGCCACACTAAGCAAGGGAGACTTAGCACATCTTAGAGGATACACACTAAAAGGAGAATCTAGGAGTTTAAATTTATTAATGGAATAAAACACATACTTCAATCATCAATTTTAATTTCTCCCTCCAGCAGTTATTTCTAAATAGAAAAGAACTGTCTGTATTATTTTTTGTCTGTGCAGGCATGTGCATACACACACACACACACACACACACACCCCTCCAATCCCCTCCCAGCTTTCAAAGCTTAACAAAAAAGCATTACTTTTGAAGTATGCAGAATATTTTAGACTGGGCAATCTTATACGCATGGTTAAAAGTAATTTACAACCTGAAAGTTACATCTTACACAAGATATGTCCCTCCAGGCTATCTGAGAACACCTAAGATTCTGTTAAATGGAACTGCCTCAGGTTGGCGTTATCAAGCTCACAAGCCTCAAAAGCATTGCCCTAGGGAGTCACAAAACTGAGACTAGCTGTTCTGCGAAAAAATTGCTAGCTTTACTTATTTTGCTATTTTTGAGATACATTTCTTGCAAATCACTCAAACTATTTCTATAACTGAAATATTTCTGCCAACTGGTATAGTATGACTAAAGCCATAGATACTTTGTGTAAAAAAAAAAAAATCAACACCAAAGAATTAATAATTTGTAACCATGTTCTTCATACTATAGTGTGACTGCAAGGTGCTGGATAGTTTCTTTGTTTTTCTCCCTTAATTCTTACTCATGTCTGCATTTCTATACCAAGAATTTACAGATTTACCTTGAGGCTTTGATCTTTGTTAGAATACAAATTCTCCAGGGTTAGCTATATTAATAATGCATGTGGTTCATTTACTCTTTGTCAGACTTGCAGAAGGAAGACTGACAAGGAGGCAGGGGAAATAGTTGAGGCTGCAAGTACTGGAGACATCATTCATCCTTAAACTGAGACATGTGTCCAGTAGTCTCACAGGGTTCATTTTAAGTTCATCTTTAGCAACATATATTGGGCATCTACTGATTAAATGGCACTGTCCAAGCACTAGTAAGACACTTTATTATATCAGCCTTCAAGAAAAGTATATTCAAATTAGGGAGAATTCAGTTTAACATGTGAGAATAAATTCATGTACCAAATGAATTTCTATTTGTATTTACTCGTCTTTAACTTAAATCTTTAAACATAGTCTGAAGCAAAATATTATTTTAGAATTGTTGGTTAAATCCATAAAATTTCTAGAATTTATATGCAACTATTGGAGTTAATCACTAAAGAAACGCAAGTATGTTAGAAACTATATCCTAATGCTTGAGTCTGTGTCTACATTATCTTAAAATAATCAACCCATATTATTTTTCTAAATCTCCTTCTTATTCTTAACTATCAAAAAATCATTTATTATTTTATAAATAAAGACATAAGTCATATTATAAACAACAGATGAAAATGCACTAAATTAGGTATGTTCAGTTTTTAGCCCGGACATATCTGTCTATGTAACTGTGTAACATTCAGTAGGTTATTTAGCATCCCTGATCTCTCTTTTACTGCTGTAAGTTATCAGGAAGAGATGATTTTAAGGCATCATCTGGGTCTAAGTTTATTTAATAACATTATATTCTATAAAGTTCAAGTTATGGCTAGGCTGGTTCTCTTGCTAATTATTTTGAATGGATCAAGAATGACAGACTACCGTAAGGAGTACAGGAAAATCCAGAGACCTTTATGTTTAACACTCATTCTAGCTTTGTGTAGTGAGTTAGTCACTGAGCTTTGAGAGAGGAAGATGCAAAGTAAGTGAGTGTTTATTATAAGGAAAGTGTGTTTTAGCATAAGAGATTTTAGGAAATACTTATTTGATACAGTCATGCCTCACTTAACAATGAGGATATGTTCTGAGACATGTGTAGTTAGGAAATCATATGACCATCATAGAGTATACTTATACAAACTTACATGGTATAACCTTTCACACATCTAGACTATTTGCTATAGCTCCTCGGCTACAAACCTGTGCAGCATACTACTGTACTGAATGCTGGAGGCGATTATGACACAACGGTCAGTATTTGTGTATCTAAACATAGAAAAAGGACAGTAAAAATACAGCATAAAAGATAAAATATAATACACCTGTAGAGGGCACTTGCCATGAATGGACATTGCGGGACTGGAAGTTGCTCCAGAAGAGTCAGTGAGTAAGTGGTGAGTAAATGCGAAGGCCCAGGACTTTACTGTACACTACTGTCGACTTTATAAACACTGCACATTTAGGATACACTAAATTTATACATATATTTTTATTTCTCCAATAATAAAGTAACCTCAGTTGAATGTAACATTTTTTACTTTAAAAACGTTTTAATACTTTTTACGTTTTGACTCTTGTGATAACACTTGTCTTAAAACACAAACATATTGTACAGCTGTACAAAAATATTTTCTTTCTTTATATCCTTATTCTATGAGCTCTATTTATAGTTTTGTTATTTTTTATTTTAAAACCTTTTGTTGAAAATTAAGACCCTTTTTTTTTTCCAAGATGGCAGATTGGAGACATTGCCAGCACGCCTCTTCCACTTGGAAAGAGAAAATAGTGTGTAGAGAATCACACTGAACTTTTTCCCAAGAAGCAACACAGGAACTTAAAAAAACTAAAAGAAACCACAGACCCTTTGAAAGAAACATCAGGCTGCAGCCTACACTGTGAAGTAGGTGAAAGCTGTAAGTCTCCATAGTGTGAGAGGGGGATAAAGTGACTTTGGGATATACCCTCCCACTGGGGAACCTGGCAATACAGGCCATTGGGAAAGGCCTTAATCCTACCCAGCGCTGGAGCTGAGTTAGTGAGCAGTGGGGAGTATATAAAAAGGAGTGGCTTTGAGATGGGCTTTGTGTGCTCTCCCCGTTTCCAGTGGGGATGGAGGGAACCCATACCTGATCCTACACTGCAGGAGACTTCATGCAAGTCTGCTTGCTAACTAGGCAGCAAAGGTTGAGAGAAGCTCCCAACTGAGATTCATGATATACTCTCACATGGGAATAAAAGACCTTGGCAAAAACCAAGGGGCGAGTGGAGATTGGGCTGCAGCCACAGGCATGAGAGCTAGACGCGCCTGCTTCACAGCCAGGCTTGGGGAACGTGGATTGAAAGCCTTGGTTTCTGTCTCTGCAGGGAAGGCTTGTGGCCAGGGGCAGTTTTGAGTTCTGAGCACACTGCCTGGAACCTAATTAGTTGCTGCTAGTGGAACACTGCAGGTGTGAGGTTTGCCTCGCCAAATGTGTGGGAGCTGGGTGGGGCTTACTGCTGCCTGCTGCTCCCCACTCCTCATGTGGTCCCTTCAGTATGACAGAGGCAGCTGTGCTACTCCCTGGAACTTTACCCCAGTGGCCAGAGAACTGCCCTCTGGTTCCCACTGGAGCTGCTGTTTGTGCCCACACATGCGGAGCCACAGCATGGACTTGCCTGACCCAGCTCCCACCTAGATTTGCCCCTCCATCCGGATACCCTGATGGCTTAACATTAAGGACAGAAACTCTTGGGAGTTTCATGGCCCTGCCCATTGCCTGAGATGCCAAAGTACCTCTCTTGGGTAACATAAGGCAAACAAAAATCCTACCAATACCACCACAGCTGGTGTTTTTTGGCAAGCGCCACCTCCTGACTGGAGTCCAAACAACACAGTCCATTACACCATCTGCAGGAACAATAACACAGTGTTTAGAAAAGAGAAAACTTGTAGCCTCAGCTATCACCATTTCTTACATCATTCTGGCTAACCAGGAGGTCCTGAACCTGTTCACAAGGCAAGTTTATTACCACTATAACTGGCATTTGAGAAAGTCAACACACTAAGGCTATTTATAACCAAGGAATATCACAAAGTATACGCCAACGTCACTCCCCTGCCAATCCCATCAGAGCTGGTGTTGGTACCCGCTGCTGGGAGATTTGAGGACAGATCACATGAAAGAATCCCTTGCAGACATTCCCTAGCACTAGCCTGGAGTGAGGCACCCCCACCAGGTGACTAGACCTAGAGGAACAGCAGCACTCACAGTAATCTGGCCCTTGAGATAAGTTTCAAGAGACCTCTGTCATTCCAACAGCACAGAAGACAATGAACTTGATCATACACCAAGCACATTGCTACTACAATTAGCTGCTGAGAAAGCCATCATACAAAGACTCTATAAGTAGGTTACTCATACAGAAACTTCAACCCTGAAAGCACACAGAGCTGTATTAGTTTACAAGAAATTTAAAAAATTAAAGTCACATCCTCAAGAGGAAGAAAAGGAAACATTAAAAACACTGTCAAATTAAAAAAATAATTCAAAAATAATTAGAAGAAATAGTCTACCCGAAAGAGAAGGAACTAGAGAAAATATTTGGCAGGATGACACACAGGGTTCTATAACACACCCAATAGCTCTCCAGCAATGAATTCAAACCAAGATGAAATATTTGAAATACAGATAAAGCATCCAAAAGGTTGATTATTAAGCTACTTAAGGAAGTGTAAGAGAAAGGTGAAAACCAACATAAAGATTTTTTTTTTTTTTAATTTAAGATCTAATTGAGAAATTTTCTAAAGAAATAGATGTTTTAAAGAAAAAACAATCAGAACTTCTGGAAATGAAAGACACATTTAAGGAATTACTAAATGTAGTGGAAAGTTGTAACAAAAGAATAGACCAAGTAGGAGAAAGAAATTCAGAGGTTGAAAACAAGGCTTTTGAATTAATCCAATCAAACAAAATTTTAAAAAATTTAAAAAAAGGAAATGAACAAAGTCTATAAGAAATATGGGATTATGTATAATGGCCAAACTTAAGAATCTTTGCTGTACCTGAGGGAGAATAAAAAAACAAAAAGTTTGGAAAACTTATTTGAGAGAATAATTCAGGAAAACTTTCCAAGTCTGACTAGACATTTAGATAGTCAAATGCAAGAAGCTCACAAGGTAGATTTACCTTGAATGGGGAAGCAAAAAATATTTTAAACATAATTTTTTTCTAAATATCAAATTATTTTCTATATAACTTTTATATATAATCTCTAGTGTAGGATTCTTCAAATATCTACAATTGCAGATGTAACATTCTTAATAATCAGTGTTTGTTAGTAAGTGATACTGTGTTAATAATTGATATGTGTTAATAATTGATATGTTAATAATTGATAAGCATTAATAAGTGATAATAAGTGATACTTATTTCACTGCAGTATGGAAGATATTCTTAAAAAATCATATATAATTCTGGATGCTGAGTTCTAGGGGTGATACAGTCAATCTGAGATATATTCAAAGATATTAATACTTCAAGAAATTAAGCCTTAGTTTTCTGAGCATCTGTTTGGGGAAATGAACAAGTTTAACTTAGCAAAAAAAGGAGAGTAAAACATTATTAGATACATAGACTGGATAACAATACAGTTAGCTTCAGACATTTAGGGATGTACTTGTGGGATGGGAAGAAATACTTTACTTTTGTGGCCTTGTGGGCTAAAATTAGAGTGGAGGTATAAATCTTATAGTTAGCAATATTTTAACTCCACATTAAGGAATTTCTTAAGGTACTTTGCAAGGCCAGAATGAGCTATCTCAATAAGAATTAACTTTCCCTTTAGCATAAATAGCTTAATCAAGAATTTGGCAGGTATCCTATAGAGGAGGTTAAAGCATAGGGTGGTTTTTCAGTTGCAGATAATCCACAACTGAATCGATACTGAACTCAAATAGTGGGGCCCTTGCCTTCCAGTAGCTTACATGTGTAAGAAGTTTACATATCAACGAAAATGATGTGCCGAATGACATCTTGAGGTTATATTTATTGCAAGGTTCTCATTAAATGAGTCACAGAAATTATAACCATACTAAAAGATAAACTTGACATGAAAAGAAGCTTGTTTTAATTTTCTAGGATTACTGGTAGGATAGTATTAACAGTATGTCCTGCGTGAGGTGCTCCTGAGAGTTCCTCCCTCTTTCCTGGTCTATTGATTTTCTGAAGATGTTATAACAAATTACTACAAACTTGGTGCTACAAATTACCACAAGCAACAGTTTTGTATTCTCACAGTTCTTAAAAGACAGAAGCCTCATATCAAGGAGTCAGGAGGGCCAGTGTTTCTATGAAGGCTGTAGAGTGAAGTTCCTCCTCACTTCTTCTTAGTATCCAGGCTTCCAGGCAATCCCTGATAGTTTATTGGCTTGTATCTTTATCATCCCAATCTTTGCCTCCATCATCACACAACTTTCTTCTCTGTGACTATATTGCCAGATCTCCTCCTTTTTAGGCCCACTCTAAATCTAGAATGATTTCATCTCAGCATTCCCAACTAATTACATCTGCAGAGACCCTGTTTCTAACTAATGTTACATTCTGAGATTCCAGGTGGACGTGACTTTTGTGGGGCATGCTACTCCTGGGGACCTCAACAAACCACTGAGAGGGAGGTGGGTCTGTGCTTACATTGCATTTTCATACTCATAATTCTAGTCTTAAGATTTTTGTAATATTGATTGAGGTGGTGGAACCCCTTCAAGGCCATCAAACAAGACTGAAGTGACAAATGAATTGAGTCAAAATTTCAATCACACAGTACTACATTGATGTGGTGAATGCTGTCTTAGGAAGTCCTTTAATTAGAAGGGTGGGAATATTATTTACATAAGTTTCACAGTTAGATTATAAATTCTGCTTAAGCAGAGCTGGGTGTGTTCCATGGCCCATCATTTAATTGTATGATGACTGAGATCATAAAGGGCAGAAACAAAACTGAGAGGCCATCATGGGGTAGATGCACACATTTATTGCAACCATCTTAAAGCACAAAGCACATGTAAGAGTTGGCCTTAACCGTAAGTAAAATTCTGTATCTCATAGTTAATAGATTGAAAGGTAAATACCTGAAAAGAAACTGGCTTCCCCTACTAACAGCCATCTGGCTACCATGCTGAAGAGGGTAAAAAGGATGCTTAGAAAGTAAATAGCAACAACAAAGTCATCATGATCATCATCATCATCTTCACCACTTTCACCACAATCTTTACTATGATAACAATAGAACGTTGGATATAACATCATCTCAACAATCCACACATGGCTGTCAGGTAGCCATCTTCCATATTTGAAGGAAGACTAATTTATTTTACTGATTCTTTCTCACTTATCTCCCAATGTACCACCTAACTTTTCAGAGTCACACTCCTTGGATGAGCTAAATTTGCTCTCTCTGTGTTCATGCTTAGCTTCATCCTGAGAAAGAAGCTGCTATTCATTACTCGCTGACTACCGCTGAATAATTTCTATAGGAGGTCCATACTTTACGAAGGAGACCCTTCTTGTTTCTGAATTTATCTGAGAGAAATATGACCTTATCCTTCCCTGAGCCTCCAGATGATCTAAGAGCATTCTTAGTGTTTCCAATTATTTAGACAGCACATTAACTGTTGAAGTTACTTTGTAAAATATTCACAAAGTTGCAATATTCTGGGTCAGGGGAATAAAAAAGTATTATGAAGAATCCTGCAAAGGTATAGAATACCAATATTAAGGGAGCAAGGCTTACGTAGTACCCCTAAGGGAAAAGACGACTCCTGTGTGTGTGTGGAGTTGGGGGGGAGATGAGGTAGATGAGAACCTCATATTTTTAATGAAACTAATAATATAAACCAGTCTTGAGAGTTTATTGAAAGACAAAAAAAAAAAAAAAAAAAAAAAAACCTTAAGAGGATATTGAACTCTTATCTCTGCTTTAGATTTGGGTGTTGGCGTATATTCCATAGCCAATATTCATAGGACTTTCAGTTACTTCTTGTACCTAATTTCAGAAATAACAGATGCATGTCAAAGAACATGATTAACTATATAGAGCTAATTTGACAGTTTTTTTAAAAGACAATAAGTTAACTATTTGTATAAATAAGCAATTCATATGTAGACTGATGAAATGGTTTGAAGGATGAGTATTGAGTAGCAATGACTCTGAGATCTGAACACATTTAACTCCAAATTCCATACAATTCTTCTTTATATATTGTCTCAAGGAAATAAAGTTTGAGGCAAGAAACATCCTTCAATGAGTTACAATAACACTAGTAAAGTTTTATGCTTTTTGAATTTTACAAAGTTCTTGCAAATTCGTTGTAACTTATTGTAAGTAATTTATTTTAATTTTTTTATAGAAGAATTGACTATTACTTGCTTCCTTATATTCTTCTGAAGTAGATTAAAAAATAATATCAACCCAAAAGACTGGAATCCTTTCTTTTTGCCTTATGGAATTAAAGTAAAAACTTGTGAATATGTTAATTCAGTTTTAAGGTGTCAGATATTTCATTAATGAATAATATATTAAACAAAAACCATAATTTGTAAAATAGTTATCTCTACTAATAATATTCAGAAAAGGAATTGCATCTGAAAAAAAAATTCATTAGTAGTTCTTATAAAAGATATGCTACATTTCACAGGAAAATGACAGATAGGAGGCAGGACTAATTTTCAGCTCCCACTTGGACAGACAGAGCAGCATGTGGAGATTCTCACGTGAGGTTTTGCTCTAAGAACTATCACAGGAACATACCAAGAAAGAAGATAGAATCCCCAGACCCTTTGAAGAAAGTGAATTGGTGGTGCAGGCCCTGAGTAACAGCTGAAAATCTGTGAATATCCAAAGTGTGAAAGCATGAAAGGGGGATTGTTTATCCCTGAACACAAACCGTCACTGGGGAGCCTGGAGGTGCAGATTTGACCTTATCTGGACCTGAGATAAACTGAGAAGGCCAAGCAAAATACAATGGTAGAAGAAGCAGCGGAAAGAGCCCTGTGGGCTTTCTTGGTCCCCATGGAAGCTATTTCTGACTTCATCTCACAGGAGTCCTTGAGGTTGGGGGCTGCCAGAGAAACTGGGAAAACCACAAGGTGAAGGAAACTTCCAGCTAAATTTGTAACAATTTCAACCCAACATGAAGTTTCCTGGACATAATCTGGGATAGGGTGAATTGAGAGTGCAGACACAGCACAGAAGCCATGGCAGGCTGGGAAGCATGAAAGCTAAAAGACTTTCTTGCTTTATCAGCCAGGAAGCTGGTAACCTGGGACAAGGTTTCAGACCTGCTCACTGGCTGCCTGGAAATAAACTCAGTGCTATTGAGGGGGCATGGTGAGAGTGAGACTGGCCTTTTGGGCTGTGTGGGAGCTGGGTGAGCTCTGTAACTGCTGACTTTCCCCCATCTCCCTGGCCATCTGCATGATGCTGCAGAGGTAGCCATTATTTCCCTGGGAACATAACTCCATTGGCCTGAGAACCACACCTCCATCCCCCACAGCAGCCACAGCAAGCCTTGCCCAAGAGTCTGAGCTCAGACACACTTAACACTGCCCCCACCTGATGGTCTTTTCTACCTGCCCTGGTAGCCGAAGACAAAGGACATAATCTCATAGAAGCTTTAGGGCCCTTCCCACCTATTGTAGCTGATGCTCTCCTAAAAGGAATGCCAGCTGGCTGGAGGCCAACCATTGCAAAATAAGCACAATAAACAAAACTATAGCTGAGGAGCCTCACAGAGTTCACTTCACTTCCCGTCTACCTCTACCAGAGCAAGTGCTGGTATCAGTGGCTGAGAGACCTGAAGACAGTTCACATCACAGGACTCTGTGCAGACACACTCCCCAGTACAAGCCTGGAGCCTGGTAGCTCCACTGGGTATGGCTAGATCCAGAAGTGAAAAACAATCACTGTAGTTTGGTTATTAGAAAGCCACATCCCTAGGGGAAGGGAGAGAGCACCACATCGAGGAAGCACTCCATGGGAAAAAAGAATATAAACAGCAGCCATTGAGCCCCAGATATTCCCTCTGACATACTCTACCTAAATGAGAAGGAACCAGGAAAACAGTTCTGGTAATATGACAAAACAAGGTTTATTAACGCCCCCAAAAGATCACACTAGCGCAGCAGCATTGAATCCAAACCAAGAAGAAATCTCTGAATTTCCAGAAAAAGAATTTAAAAAGTCGATTATTAAGCTAATCAAGGAAGCACAAGAGAAAGGTAAAGTCCAACTTAAAGAAATAAAAAAAAAAAAAAAAGTTACAAAATATGAAGGGAAAAATCTTCAATGAAATAGATAAAATAAATTTTTAAAAATCACACCTTCTGGAAATGAAGGACACACTTAAAACAAAAAAAAAAATAGAATACACTGGAAAGCCTCAGCAATAGAACTGAACAAGTAGAAGAAAGAACTTCAGAGCTTGAAGACAAGGCTTTTGAATTAACCCAAACCAATAAAGACAACAAAAAAAAATTTTAAGAAAATGAACAAAGCCTCCATGAACTTTGAGATTGTATTAAACAACCAAATCTAAGAATAATTGGCATTCTTGAAGAAGAGAAATCCAAAAGTTAGGAATGTGCATTTGATGGTATAATCAAGGAAAATTTTTCCATCCTTGCTAGAGATCTAGACGTCCAAATACAAGAAGCTTAAAGAACACCTGGGAAATTTATCTCAAAAAGATTACCATAGTCATCAGGTTATCTAAAGTCAAGGCAAGACAAAAGAAAGAATCTTAAGAGTTGTGAGGCAAAAACATTAGGTAACCTTTAAAGAAAAACCTGTCATATTAATAGCAGTTTTCTTCTTTTTCTTTTTTCTTTTTCTTTTTTTTTTTTTTTTTTTTGAGATGGAGTCTCACTATCACCCAGGCCAGAGTGCACTAGCACAATCTTGGCTCACTGCAACCTCCACCTCCTGGGTTCAAGTGATTCCTGTGCCTCAACCTTCCTGAGTAGCTAGCATTACAGGTACCCACCACCACACCCAGCTAATTTTTGTATTTTTAGTAGAGATAGGGTTTTGCCAACAACAGCTTTCTTAGGAAAAAATCTAAAAGCTAGAAGAGATTGGGGCCCTAACTTTAGCCTCCTTAAACAAAACAATTATCAGCCAAGAATTTTGTATCCAGCAAAACTAAGCTTCATAAATGAAGAAAAGATAAAGTCTTTTTCAGACAAACAAATGCTGACAGAATTCACCACTATCAAGTCAGCACTACAAGAATTGCTAAAAGGAGTGCTAAATTTTGAAACACATCCTCAAAATACACCAAAATAGAGCCTCCTTAAAGCATGAATCTCACAGGATCTATAAAACAAAAACACAATAATAAAAGGAAAAGGTATTCAGGCAAAAAAATAGCATGATGAATAGAATAACATCTTAGATCTCAATACTAACATTGAATATAAATGGCCTAAATGCTCCACTTAAAAGATACAGAATAACAGACTGGATAAGAATCCACCAACCAAGTATCTGGCATCTTCAAGAGATTCACCTAACATATAAGGACACAAATAAACTTAAGGTAAAAGGGTGGGAAAAAATATCCCATGCAAATGGACACCAAAATTGAGAAGGAGTAGCTATTCTTGTATCAGACAATACAAACTTTAAAGCAACAGCAGTTAAAAAAGACAAAGATGGACATTATATAATGATAAAAAGACTTGTTCAACAGGAAAATATCACAATCCTAAATATATATGTGTTGTGGGAAGTCAAGGACCCCGAATGGAGGGACTGGCTGGAACCAAGGCAGAAGAACATAAATTGTGAATATTTTATGGACATTTATCAGTTTCCAAAATTAATACTTTATAATTTCTTATGCCTGTCTTTACTGCAATCTCTGAACATAAATTGTGAAGATTTCATGGACATTTATCACTTCTCCAATCAATACTCTTATAATTTATGTTTGTCTTTACTTTAATCTCTTAATCCTGTTATCTTCATAAACTGAGAATGTATGTCACCTCAGGACCACTGTTGTACAAATTGATTGTAAAATATGTGTGTTTGAACAATATGAAATCAGTGCACCCTGAAAAAGAACAGAATAGCAGTGATTTTCAGGGAATAAGGGAAGATAACCATAAGGTCTGATTGCCTGTGGGGTCAGACAGAATACAGCCATATTTTTCTTCTTGCAGAAAGCCTATAGACCGATGAGTGAGTAGGAGAAATATCGGTGAATTCTTTTCCTAGCAAGGAACATCCTGGGGAAGGAATGCATTTCTGGGGGGAGGTCTATGAACTCCACTCTGGGAGTGTCTCTCTTATGCAGTTGAGATAAGGACTGAAATACACCCTGGTCTCCTGCAGTTCCCTGAGGCTTACCAGGATTGGGAAATTCCAGCCTGGTAAATTCTAATCAGACTGGTTGTCTGCTCTCAAACCCTGTTTTCTGTTAAGATGTTTATCAAGACAATGCATACACAGTGGAACATAGACCCTTATCAGTAATTCTAATTTTGCCTTGCCTTGTGATCTTCATTGCCCTTGAAGCATGTGATCCTTGTGACCTACTCCCTGTTCGTACACCCCCTCTCCTTTTAAAATCCCTAATAAAAACTTGCTGGTTTTGCGGCTCAGGGTCGCCATCATGGTCCTACCAATATGTGATGACACCCCTGGAGGCCCAGCTGTAAAATTCCGCTCTTTGTACACTTTCTCTTTATTTCTCAGACTGGCCAACACTTAGGGAAAATAGAAAGAACTTACATTGAAATATTGAGGGCTGATTTCCCTGATATATATGCACCTAGAACTGGAGCTTGCAAATTGCAGAACAATTACTACTAGACCTAATAAATGGGACAGACGGCAATACAATAATAATGGGAGTCTTCAGTACCCTACTTATAGCACTAGATAGGTCATCAAGACAGAAAGTCAACAAAGAAACAATGGATTTAAACTATACCCTAGAACAAATGGACTTGATAGATACTACAGAGCATTCTTCTCAACAACTGCAGGATATAAATTCTATTCATCAGCACATGGAACACTCTCCAAGATAGACCATATGATAGGTCACAAAACAGTATCAGTACATTTAAGATAATCAGAATTATATTATCTACTCTCTCAGACCACAGCAAAATCAAATTGAAAATCAACTCCAAAAGAAACCCTCAAAACTATGCAAATACACGGAAATTAAATAACCTGCTGCTGAATGTTTGTTGGGTCAACAATGAAATCAAGATAGAAATTAAAAAATTCTTTGAACATAATGATAGTAGTGAAACAACCTATCAAAACCTCTGAAATACAGCAATGGCAGTGCTAATGGCAGCAGCAGCCCATTTGGAGTGGTCACTGCAAAAACGCTGGTTATAGCCGGGGAGGTGCGGCCAGTACTGCATGTTCCATGGAGCTGGCAAGAGCCAGGAACAGGCAGGAGACCCACCTCCTTCTGAGTTGGCAGGGCAGGAACCCCATGCTCCCAGATGCAGCGGCAGTCGCCCTGCCACAGCTATGGACCCCAGCATCATTGCACTCTCAGGAACCTGGGATGCCCCTCTACCTCTACAGGCTAAGAAGTCCCTGATCCTACAGCCTGGCCTCTCCCCTCTCCTGGTGCCTGCTCTGGTTTCAGAGTAAAGTTGGGAACCCATATGCTCTCATGACCTAGCCAGGTGTACCCATGTTTGCGGCAATGCTGACATGCCAGCCCCTAGCCACCTAGGTCCCCTCTGGACTTTAGGCACCAATGAGCATGACAGAGACGCTGAGGTGAGTCTGAGGGTGGCTCAGCATGGGCCTGCAGGTGCCCCTCAGCACAAACAGCCTGGGTGCCATGGACAATATGGTTGTTGGTGTCAGGAGGTATACAGGCTCCTGGGCAGAAAGGGACAGGTTCTCAGTGAAGCCCCACCTTCAAGACAGAAACAGCCTGGAGCATGGGGGCAAGGCTGTCAGTTCTGGGTGGAATCTGCAGCCAGAATGAGAATGTAGGATGCTTTTTCTGGGCCCACCCGTGGCTGTCCATGGACTAATCAGCATGCACTTCCTCCCTTCTGAAGCCCATAAAAACCCTGGACTCAGCCGGATTCACAGAGACATCAGGAATACCAGCTGTTGGAAGGAGCTACCCACTTTGGATCTCTTTGACTCATCAGGATAAACAGCCTGTGGAAAGGAGCTATCCACCCCAGGTCCCCTCTCTGTTGAGAGTTGGACACTCGTTGGAAAAGCCTGCCTGTAGATAGGAGCTACCCACTTTGGGTATTCTGAGAGCTGTTCCATCACTCAAAGAAGCTCCTCTCTGCCTTGCTCACCCACCAGTTGTCCACGTACCTCATTCTTCCTGAATGCAGGACAAGAACTCAGGACTTGCTGAATGGTGGGACTGAAAGAGCAGTAACACAAACAGGGTTGAAATATGCCTTCTGCTCACTGAGTTGTGGATGACAAGGAGAGAAGATCTGCAGCTCTTCAGGGAGCATAGACCTAGGGGCTCCCTGAGCCAGGGCTATGACACCCTCTTTGGGTTTCTGTGGTTCCTGGTGTCTCCAAGTCTTTGGGTCCCACTGCGTTCCCTCGTGCCCACAGTGGAAGCTGCTTACAGTACACCTGCTCCAGCCTGAGGCCCACATGGAGCCAGTGCTTGTGTTGGTGCTTGGAGCTGCCTGCCCCATTACAGCCTGCAAGCTTGCCTGTGCACAGTAGCTGGGCCCTGCACTCACTCACACACCTCTCACCACTTAGTGACTGGCTTACCCTTGGCAAGCATGGAATCTGAACAAGTAGCCCAAGCCAAGTCCAGATTGCTGGGCTAAGTGGGCATAAGGTACCCAGCAAGTCTGAGCTAACTTGGGCAAAAGTGCCACCAGCCACAGAGGTTTCCAGAAGAAAAAGCACATCCTAAGGACCCTGTGACAGTGCTAAGAAGAAAGTTCATAGCATTAAATGCCTACATCAAAAAGTATGAAAGAGCACAAATAGACAATCTAAGGTCTCACAACAAGAAACTAATGAATCAAGAATAAACTAAACCCAAACTCAACAGAGGAAAAGAAATAACAAAGATCAGAGCAGAACTAAGTGAAAGTGAAACAAAAATAATGCAAAATATAAGTGAAGCAAAAAGATAAATTGAAAATTATCTGGTTCTTTGAAAAGATAAATAGAATTGATAGACCATTTGCAAGATTAGCCAAGAACAGAAGAGAGAATATCCAAGTAAACTCAATTAGAAATGAAATGGGAGATATTACAACCAATACCACAAAAATACAAAGGATAATTCAAAGCTACTACAAACTCCTTTATGTGCATAAGCTAGAAAACTTAGAAGAGATGAGTAAATTTCTGGACATATGCAACCCTCCTAGATTAAAGCAGGAAGAAATAGAAACTCTGAACAAACCAATAACAAGCAGCAAGATTGAAATGGTAATAAAAGAATTGCCAAACAACAACAAAAAAAGGAGCAGACAGGAACAGACAGATTCAAGGCCAAATTCTGTCTGGTATTGAAAGAAGAATTGTACCAATCCTATTGACACTATTCCACAAAATAGAAAAAGAGAAAATCCTACCTAATTCACTCCATGAAGCCAGTATCACTCTAATACCAAAACCAGGAAAGGACATAAGAAAAAAACGAAAACTACATACCAATATCCCGGATTATTATAGATGCAAAAATCCTTAACAAACTACTAGCAAACCAAATTCAACAACATATCAAAAAGATAATCAACCGTGATCAAGTGGGTTTCATATGAGGATGCAGAAATGGTTTCTGCATATGTGAGTAAATACATACCAACACATATGCGAGTAAATAAATGTGATAGATCACATGAACAAAACTGAAAACAAAAATCACATGATTATCTCAGTAAATGCAGAAAAAGCATTTGATAAACCCAGCATCTTTTTATGACTAAAATCCTCAGCAAAATTGGCATAGAAGGGACATACCTTAATGCAATAAAAGCCATCTATGAAAAACAAACAGCCAACATTACAGTGAATGGGGAGAAGTTGAAAACATTTCCTCTGAGAACTGGAAAAAGACAAGGATGCCCATACTAACACCTTCTATTCAACATAGTACTGGAAGTCCTAACCAGAGCAATCAGACAAGAGAAGGAAATAAGGGGCATCCAAATTGGTAAAGAGAAAGTCAAACTGTCACTATTTGCTGATATATTATTGTATACCTAGAAAACCCTAAAGACTCCTCCAAAAAGCTCTTAGATCTGATGCATGAATTCAGTAGTTTCAGGATACAAAATCAATGTATACAAATCAGTAGCTCTGCTATACACCAACAGCGAACAAGCTGAGAATCAAATCAAGAACTCAACCCCTTTTAAAATAACTGCAAAAGTTTATAAATATACCTAACCAAAGGAGTAAAAGACCTCAACAAGGAAAACTACAAAACACTGTCGAAAGAAATAGATGACACAAACAAATGGAAACACATTCCATGCTAATGAATAGGTAGAATCAATATTGTGAACATGACCATACTGCCAAAAGCAATCTACAAATTCAATGCAATTCCCATCAAAATACCACCATTATTCTTCACAGAACTAGAAAAAACAATGCTAAAATTCATATGGAATGCAAAATGAGCCCACATAGCTGAAGCAAGACTAAGAAAAAAGAACGAATCTGAAGACATCATATTACCCAAATTCACACTATATTATAAGGCCATAGTCACAAAAACAGCACAGTACTGTTATAAAAATAGGCATATAGACCAATGGGACAGAATAGAGAACTAAGAACTAAGGCCATATACTTACAGCCAACTGATTTTCAACAAAGCAAACAAAAACTTAAAGTGAGGAAAAGACCCTGTTCAACAAATGGTGCTGGGATAATTGGCATTTCACGTGTAGAAGAATGAAACTGGATCTGCATCTTTCACCTTATACAAAAATAAATTCAAGTTGGATCAGATCTAAGGTGGTCTAAATCTAAGACATGAAACCAAAAAAATTTTAGAAGATAACATTAGAAAAATCCTTCTAGACACTGGCTTAGGCAAAAACTTCATGACCAAAAGCCCAAAAGCAAATACAACCAAAATGAAGATAAATAGATGGAACTTAAATAAACTAAGCAGCTTCTGCATAGCAAAAGAAACAATCAGCAGAGTAAACAGAAAACCCAAAGAGTGGGAACAAATATTTGCAACCTATACATCTGACAAAGGACTAATATCCAGAATCTATAAGGACTTCAAGCAAGAAAAAATACAAACAAATCCATCAAAAAGTGAACTAAGGGCATGAATAGACAATTCTAAAAAGAAGACATACAAATGGCCAACAAATATATGAAAAAAGTGCTCAACATCACTAATTATTAAAGAAATGCAAATCAAAACCACAATGCAATATCACCTTACTCCTGCAGGAATGACCATGATCAAAAAATAAATAAGTAATAGATGTTCTCATGGATGTGGTGAAAAGGGAACACTTTTACACTACTGGTGGGAGTGTAAACTAGTTCAACCTCTATGGAAAACAGTGTGGAGATTCCTTAAAGAACTAGAAGTAGAACTACCATTTGGTCAGCAATCCCACTACTGTGTATCTACCCAGAGGAAACAAACTCATTTTTCAAAATAGACACTTGCACATGCATGTTTATAGCAGCATAATTTGCAATTACAAAAATAAGGAACCAGCCTAAATGTCCATCAATCAAAGAGTATACAAAGAAATTCTGATATATATATATATGTATATTCATATATATATACACCATGAAATACTACTACATATATATATATACACAACATGAAATACTACATGATATATGTGTGTGTGTGTGTGTATCTGTGTGTGTATACCATGCAAAACTACTCAGCCATAAAAAGGAATGAAATAATAACATTCACAGCAACCTTGAAGGAATTAAGTTCATTATTTTAAGTGAAGTCACTCGGGAACAGAAAATCAAACATTGCTTGTTGTTACTCATAAGTGGAAGCTAAGCTATGAGGACGCAAAGGCATAAGAATAATACAATGGACTTTAGAGACTTGAGGGAAAGGGTGGGAGGGGCAAGGGATAGAAGACTACACATCGGGTACAGTGTACAGTGTTCCAGTGATGGGTGCACCAAAATCTCAGAAATCACCACTAAAGAACTTATTCATGTAACCAAACACCACCTGTTCCCCAAAAACCTTTTGAAATAAAAAAATAAAAAAAAAATAAGTTACAAAATGGTTGTATTATAACATCACAAACATGACATCTGGCCCATGGTGATGGTGAATTCAAATACTAAATACTTAGATTATGTTTCCTTTAAAGGGATGCAACTGAATAGCTGTGCAAAGGGCTAAAATACAGAAATTTTACAATATGAAGTCTGAATTTATTTTATAATATAAACCTGACACACTTTTAGGAACAAGAATACTCATCTATATTTCTCAGGCGTACAGAGATCATTTCTTTGCTGTTCTGTTGTGCCTACACTTGTCACCCTAAATGACATGCTCTCCACATCTCTTTATACCTGTCATTATCCCAGCTGTTTATTAGCTGCATTATATTGGTGTTACAATATAAAAATCTAATGGGTACTCTTTTAGAGTTTGGGATTTTTATGACAACAAATGTCACAAATTATTTTACGATTAATGTCCTCCCAGGAAGGTGGTAAAATAACATGGGAGTTAGATGCCCACCTGAACTCAACTTTGATGGATTAGAGGAGTTAATATAACACTGTGTTAAGCCCCTAGAGGCACAGAAGGTGTTTGGCAACAGGGTGAGTGGTTGACAGAGTGGCAATGAAAGCGTAAAGCTGCAGGAGAACACTCTGGTGGTGACTTTTCTCTCTTCACTTTGTTCTGGGTAGACCTTTGCCCACTCTCGCTGCTACTGGAGTGGAGGGCAGGCAGCCAGTAAGAGGTGGCAACGCCATATGGGGCCAATCAACTGCCCAGCTGTTCTGGGAAGCAGGTACCACAGTGCTGACAGATGGTCAGTTACCTTTGAACATTACTCCTCCCCACAGGCTCACCCTCCACACAGAATGTTTTAAGGAGGACTTCCTTCTTGTAGCCTGATCATAGATTGGTTTGCCACACCAATTTCTAATCTTGTTTCCCCCTCCCTATTTTCTTTTTCTCTTTCTGGTTTATATTATTAATTAGGTTATAATTATACCCAAGAAACAAATGTTCTAATTTATGTTTCATTTTTCAGAATTTTATCTCATATTTGGAGCTTAGATATTCGACAATCAGAGGTAAATTCCGTCCTGCTGAGTCCTGCCCACGGTTCTAGTGGTAGAATATAAATCTATTACCATACAAAATGAAGGGGATCTCACTGATAGGACATTACCAGCCTAAAGAAAACCACTTCTCTGGCATGAGAAATCCATTTTTATGAAAATCACTGAACCATATCATATGACATAAAATTATGGTTTAGATCATCCTGTCCTAAATCTGTATTACTAGATTTGACTAAAATTTTCTGTGAACAAAATCAAAATACTATTCACCTGAATTTGGATATTTTGATAACTGGAAAGAATGGCACATTAGCCAATTTTCAGATTAGCAAAAAGTTGTTCACATGACACAGTATTTAAACCCAATGTGTGAGAAGGCAAGCAGCAAACACTTAAGTCCTGTTATGGGAAAGGCACCATGAGAGGTAGTGTCAGAGAAAAAATTGAAAACGGAGAATTAAAAGCAAACCACAGAAGTCATTTCCAGCCCAGCAACCAGAAAGAAACTGAGTAACATAAAAACTCATGAATTTTATTGAAACCTTCAGAGAGTTGAAGTCACAAAACTGAGAAAACTGAATCCCAAAGAGTAACGGGCATCTCCAAGAAAATATGAGGCATACAGTTGTTTTGTTTTAGTCAGAGCACCAGACTGGAGCAAGAGATGGCCTTCATACAAGCAGGTAAAAATAAATCAACCAAAATATTAACAGATTTTAAAGGCAAAGTGGGAGCTACTGTGTTAATTGGAAAATGCTGAAGGATACAGACCAAAAGAGTAGCACACTTTGAAAAATTCTTTGCTATAGTCCCATAATCAAGGGGATCGTAAGAAAGATATAAGGCAGGGTAGGAGATCATACAGTATCCGCTAGTGATAAGGACATGCGAGATGTAAATGAATGTTCCTGGGCCAGTTCCCATCCTTCCATAAGAAGAGAAACCCTTAAACTACTGAAGGAGAGGCCTCGATCTCTCTATATCCCAGGCAAGAGAGAGAATTAGAAGCAAAAACCATTACTCGCTGGAAGAGAGGGAGGAAATCCTCCCACACTAGGTCACAGGCAAAAACTCCATTATCACTGGTTAAGTTTAGAAGCAATAATAGGTAACTCACGACAAAAGGGACGGGGAATGTTCTTGGGATAGAATCTCATGTCAACAACAAGTAGAGGTCTTTTGTCTTGGGGAGAATGGAAAGAAACTGTGTCTCAATAGAGATCAAACAGAGGTAAACCACATAGTTGTATCAACCAGCTGTACCCACTACTGGAGTCACCCCAGAAGCAGCAGCAGGAGAGTCCCTGTAAGGGACTGCCCCAAAGTGTCCCCAGATAGGGCTGGTTGGGATTCCAAAGAAAGAAGCACTAGATGTCAAGATGATCAATCCAAAGCATTTATTAGAGAAACTTGCATAGAGAGTGCTGCTGTGGTCCTTGAGACATATAGAAAGAAAATAAATGTTCTACCAAGGTATATCCACAACAAGGGGATTGGGTTATTGATTTATATGAGGGTTTAAGAAATTTGGCTCAGGGCTACTGTTAGTTTTTACATGTTTAGCAACAGGGTAAACTCTCAGTGTTTTGAGCAACAATTTGAATAAGTTTATCAATGCCTGGGAATGTTCAAAATCCTGGTTTAGGTTCATACTTACAAGGAAAAGCATGCATCTGGTTAAATCATGGGGTCATCAAGGTATTCTTTCTTGGTGAGGACAAAGAAAATGGGAGGCTGTGTGTGGTGGCTCCTGTCTGAAATCCCAACACTTTGGTAGGCCAAGGAGGGTGGATATCTTGAGTCCAACGGTTCTAAACTAGCCTAGGCAACATGCCAAAACTTGGCCTCTACAAAACATACAAGACTTAGTTGGGCCTGGTGGCATGTGCCTGTAATCCGAACTACTTGGGGGATTGAGGCAAGAGAATGTGCCTGTAATCCGAGCTACTTGGGGGATTGAGGCAAGAGGATCACTTGAGCCTGGGAAGTTGACGCTGTAGTGAACTGAGACTGCACCACCACTGCATTCCAACCTGGGTGGCAGAGAGAGACCCTGTCTTTACAAAAACAAAAAAGGTTCAGCCAACTAGAGGACTCTACAAGAGTCTAGTTACCATAAATCAGTGCGGCAGGAACTCTGAGAATGTCTAACCCACAAAACATAATTCAGAGGGCCTAAGAGTGAACCAAGGAGGGTGCGCCCAAGGTGGCCAAATAGGAACATCTCTAGCCTCCAGCTCCCAGCATGAGCGACACAGAAGATAGGTGATTTCTGCATTTTCAAGTGAGGTACCGGTTTCATCTCACTAGGGCATGTCAGACAGTTGGTGCTGGTCTGTGAATGCAGCCCGACCAGCAAGAGTTGAAGCAGGGCAAGGCATCGCCTCACCTGGGAAGCACAAGGGGGAAGGAAATTCCTTTTCCTAGCCAAAGGAAATTAAGACACACAACATCTGGAAAATTGGGTAACTCCCACCCTAATACTGCGCTTTAACAAGGGTCTTAGCAAATGGCACACCAGGAGATTATATCCCACATCTGGCCCAGAGGGTCCCATGCTCACGGAGCCTCCCTCATTGCTAGCACAGCAGTCTGGGATCTAACTGCAAGGTGGCAGCAAGGCTGGGGGAGGGGTGCCTGTCATTGCAGAGGCTTAAGTAGGTAAACAAAGCCACTGGGAAGCTCGAATTGGGTGGAGCCCACCACAGCTCAAGGAGGCCGGCCTGCCTCTGTAGACTCCTCCTCTGGGGACAGGGCATAGCTAAACAAAAAGTGGCAGAAACCTCAGCAGAGGTAAATGCCACTGTCTGACAGCTTTGAAGACAGCAGTATACCTCCCAGCATGGAGGTTGAGATCTGAGAATGGAAAGACTGTCTGCTCAACTGGGTCTCTGACCCCTGAGTAGCTTAACTGGGAGAGATCCCCAATAGGTGCAGACAGACACCTCACACCTCACATGGTGGGGTACACCCCTGAGATGAAGCTTCCAGATCAAGAATCAGGCAGAAACACTCGCTGTTCAGCAATATTCTATCTTCTGCAACCTCCACTGCTGATACCCAGGGAAACAGGGTCTGGAGTGGACCTCAAGCAAACTCCAACAGACCTACAGCTGAGGGTCCTGACTGTTAGAAGGAAAATTAACAAACAGAAAGGACACCCCACACCAAAACCCCATCAGTATGTCACCATCATCAAAGACCAAACTACAACACCATCATCAAAGACCAAAGGCAGATAAAACCACAAAGATGGGGAAAAAAGCAGTGCAGAAAAGCTGGAAATTAAAAAAATCAGAGTGCATCTCCCCCTTCAAAGGAATGCAGCTCATCTCCAGCAATGGAACAAAGCTGGACGGAAAATGATTTTGACGAGTTGAGAGAAGAAAGCTTCAGTCAATCAAACTTCTCAGAGCTAATGGAGGAATTACATAACCAGCGCAAAGAAACTAAAAACCTTGAAAAAAGAATGGATGAATGGATAACTAGAACAATCAATGCAGAGAAGATCTTAAAAGAACTGATAGAGATGAAAACCATGACATGAGAACTACGTGACAAATGCACAAGTTTCATTAACCAACTCGATCAACTGGAGGAAAGAGTATCAGCGATTGAAGATCCAATGAATGAAATGAAGTGAGAAGAGAAGTGTAGAGAAAAAAGAGTAAAAAGAAATAAACAAAGCCTCCAGGAAATATGGGATTATGTGAAAAGACCAAATCTACGTCTGATTGGTGTGCCTGACAGTGACGGGCAAAATGGAACCAAGTTGGAAAACACTCTGCAGGATATCATCCAGGAGAACTTTCCCAACCTAGTAAGGCAGGCCAACATCAAAATTCAGGAAATACAGAGAATGTCACAAAGATACTCCTCGAGAAGAGCAACTCCAAGACACATATTTGTCAGATTCAGCAAAGTTGAAATGAAAGAAAAAATGTTAAGGGCAGCCAGAGAGAAAGATCGGGTTACACACAAAGGGAGACACATCAGACTAACAGCAGATCTCTCGGCAGAAACTCTCCAAGCCAGAAGAGAGTGGGGGCCACTATTCAACATTCTTAAAGAAAATAATTTTCAACCCAGAATTTCATATCCAGCCAAACTAAATTTCATAAGTGAAGGAGAAATAAAATCCTTTACAGACAAGCAAATGCTTAGAGATTTCATCACCACTAGGCCTCTACAAGAGATCCTGAAGGAAGCACTAAACATGGAAAGGAGCAAAAAGTACCAGCCATTGCAAAAACATGTCAAAATGTAAAGTCTATCAATGCTAGGAAGAAACTGCATCAACTAACAAGCAAAATAACCAGTTAATATCACAATGACAGGATCAAGTTCACACATAAAAATATTAACCTTAAATGTAAATGGACTAAATGCTCCAATTAAAAGACACAGACTGGCAAACTGGATAAAGAGTCAAGACTCATCAGTTTGCTGTATTCAAGAGACCCATCTCACATGCAGAGACACACATAGGCTCAAAATAAAAGGATGGAGGAAGATCTACCAAGCAAATGGAAAACAAAAAAAAGCAGGGGTTGCAATCCTAGTCTCTGATAAAACAGACTTTAAACCACCAAAGATCAAAAGAGACAAAGAAGGCCATTACATAATGGTAAAGGGATCAATTCATCAGGAAGAGCTAACTATCCTAAATACATACACAACCAATACAGCAGCACCCAGATTCATACAGCAAGTCCTTAGAGACTTACAAGGAGACGTAGACTCCCATACAATAATAATGGGAGACATTAACATCACAATGTCAACATTAGACAGATCAATGAGACAGAAACTTAACAAGGATATCCAGGAATTGAACTCAACTCTGCACCAAGCGGACCTAATAGACATCTACAGAACTCTCCACCCCAAATCAATAGAATATACATTCTTCTCAGCACCACATCGCACTTATTCCAAAATTGACCACATAGTTGGAAGTAAAGCACTCCTCAGCAAATGTAAGACAACGGAAATTATAACAAATTGTCTCTCAGACCACGGTGCAATCAAACCAGAACTCAGGACTAAGAAACTCAATCAAAACCGCTCAACTACATGGAAACTGAACAACCTGCTCCTGAATGAATACTGGGTACAGAACGAAATGAAGGCAGAAATAAAGATGTTCTTTGAAACCAATGAGAACAAAGATACAACATACCAGAATCTCTGGGACACATTTAAAACAGTGTGTAGAGGCAAATTTATAGCACTAAGTGTCCACAAGAGAAAGCAGGAAAGATCTAAAATTGACACCCTAACATCACAATTAAAACAACTAGAGAAGCAAGAGCAAATACATTCAAAAGCTAGTAGAAGGCAAGAAATAACTAAGATCAGAGCAGAACTGAAGGAGATAGAGACACAAAAAACCCTCCAAAAAATCAATGAATCCAGGAGCTGGTTTTTTGAAAAGATCAACAAAATTGATAGACTGCTAGCAAGACTAATAAAGAAGAAGAGAGAGAAGAATCAAATAGATGCAATAAAAAATGATAAAGGGGATATCACCACCGACCCTATAGAAATACATACTACCATGAGAGAAAGGAATAAACATCTCTATGCAAATAAACTAGAAAACCTAAAAGAAATGGATAATTTCCTGGACACTTACACTCTCCCAAGACTAAACCAGGAAGAAGTTGAATCCCTGAATAGACAAATAGCAGGCTCTGAAATTGAGGCAATAATTAATAACCTACCAACCAAAAAAAATGTCCAGGACCAGATGGATTCACAGTTGAATTCTAACAGAGGTACAAGGAGGAGTTGGTACCGTTCCTTCTGAAACGATTCCAATCAATAGAAAAAGAGGGAATCCTCCCTAACTCATTTTATGAGGCCAACATCATCCTGATACCAAAGCCTGACAGAGATACAACAAAAAAACAGAATTTTAGACCAATATCCCTGATGAACATCAATGCAAAAATCCTCAATAAAATACTGGCAAACCGAATCCAGCAGCACATCAAAAAGCTTATCCACCATGATCAAGTGGTTTTCATCCCTGGGATTCAAGGCTGGTTCAACATATGCAAATCAATAAATGTAATCCAGCATATAAACCTAACAAAAGACAAAAACCACATGATTATCTCAATAGATGCAGAAAAGACCTTTGACAAAATTCAACAGCCCTTCATGCTAAAAACTCTCAATAAATTCGATATTAATGGAACGTATCTCAAAATAATAAGAGCTATTTATGACAAACTCACAGCCAATATCATACTGAATGGGCAAAAATTGGAAGCATTCCCTTTGAAAACTGGCACAAGGCAGGGATGCCCTCTCTCACCCTCCTATTCCACATAGTGTTGGAAGTTCTGGCTAGGGCAACCAGGTAAGAGAAAGAAATAAAGGGTATTCGGTTAGGAAAAGAAGAAGTCAGATTGTCCCTGTTTGCAGATGACATGATTGTATATTTAGAAAACCCCATTGTCTCAGCTCAAAATCTGCTTAAGCTGATAAGCAACTTCAGCAAAGTCTCAGGATACAAAATCAATGTGCAAAAATCACAAGCATTCTCATACACCGGTAACAGACAAACAGAGAGCCAAATCAGGAATGAACTCTCATTCACAATAGCTTCAAAGAGAATAAAATACCTAGGAATCCAACTTACAAGGGATGTAAAGGACCTCTTCAAGGAGAACTACAAACCACTGCTCAGTGAAATAAAAGAGGACACAAATGGAAGAACATACCATGCTCATGGATAGGAAGAATCAATATTGTGAAAATGGCCACACTGCCCAAGGTAATTTATAGATTCAATGCCATCCACATTAAACTACCAATGACTTTCTTCACAGAATTGGAAAAAACTACTATAAAGTTCATACGGAACCAAAAACGAGCCCGCATTGCCAAGACAATCCTAAGCGAAAAGAACAAAGCTGGAGGCATCATGCGACCTGACTTCAAACTATACTACAAGGCTACAGTAACCAAAACAGCATGGTACTTGTACCAAAACAGTGATATAGACCAATGGAACAGAACAGAGCCCTCAGAAATAATACCACACATCTACAGCCATCTGATCTTTGACAAACCTGAGAAAAACAAGAAATGGGGAAAGGATTCCCTATTTAATAAATGGTGCTGGGAAAATTGGCTAGCCATAAGTAGAAAGCTGAAACTAGCTAGATCCTTTCCTTACTCCTTATATGAAAATTAACTCAAGATGGATTAGAGACTTAAATGTTAGACCTAAAACAATAAAAACCCTAGAAGAACACCTAGATAATACCACTCAGGACATAGGCATGGGCAAGGACTTCATGTCTAAAACACCAAAAGCAATGGCAACAAAAGCCAAAATTGACAAATGGGATCCAATTAAACTAAAGAGCTTCTGCACACCAGAAGAAACTACCATCAGAGTGAACAGGAAACCTACAAAATGGGAGAAAATTTTTGCAATCTACTCATCTGACAAAGGGCTAATATCCAGAACCTATAAAGAACTCAATCAAATTTACAAGAAAAAACCAAACAACCCCATCAAAAAGTGGGCAAAGGATATGAACAGACACTTCTCAAAAGAACACATTCATACAGCCCAGACACATGAAAAAACACTCATCATCACTCACCATCAGAGAAATGCAAATCAAAACCATAATGAGCTACCATCTCACACCAGTAAGAATGGCAATTGTTAAAAAATCAGGAAACAACAGGTGCTGGAGAGGATGTGGAGAAATGGGAACACTTTTACACTGTTGGTGGAATTGTAAACTAGTTCAACAATTGTGGAAAACAGTGTGGTGATTCCTCAAGGATCTAGAACTAGAAGTACCATTTGACCCAGCCATCCCATTACTGGGGATATACCCAAAGGATTGTAAGTCATGCTGCTATAAAGACACATGCACACGCATGTTTATTACGGCACTATTGACAATAACAAAGACTTGGAATCAAGCCAAATGTCCATCAGTGACAGACTGGATTAAGAAAATGTGGCACATATACACCATGGAATACTATGCAGCCTTAAAAAAGGATGAATTTGTGTCCTTTGTAGGGACATGGATGTAGCTGGAAACCATCTTTCTCAGCAAACTATCACAAGAACAGAAAACCAAATACCGCATGTTCTCACTCATAGGTGGGAATTGAACAATGAGATTACTTGGACACAGGAAGGGGATCATCACACACCAGGTCCTATTGTGGTGTGTGGGAGGGATAGCATTAGGAGATATACCTAATGTAAATGACGAGTTAATGGATGCAGCACACCAACGTGGCACATGTATACATGTGTAACAAACCTGCACGTTGTGCCCATGTACCCTAGAACTTGTGGCGGGCGCCTGTGGTCCCAGCTACTCAGGAGGCTGAGGCAGGAGAATGGCGTGAACCCGGGAGGAGGAGCTTGCAGTGGGCTGAGATCCGGCCACTGCACTCCAGCCTGGGTGACAGAGGGACACTCCGTCTCAAAAAAAAAAAAAAGGACTGAACCAAGACTGGGACAACAAATTACACTTCCTTGCCCTTTAATGGGCCTAGTACTGAGTAAAGAGCAGAAGCAGTAGGCTGCTGAGAGGGGGCAAACTAGGAAAAAAATAGGGACAGTTGAAAGCAGAAGGAAGATGAGGAACACTGACAAAATCTTCTACCTCCCAGCTTGAATTCAAAGCACAACAAAATGGCAGCCAGTTGTTGGAATTTTAACCTGTGTGGCACTAAAAATGATGGTAGTGACAAAACACCAATGATGCCTAACTTCCAATTGGGTTGATTTAAGCCCCACAATGGCAGCCTGACAGAAAAGAAGGCATGTTCATTTCCAAGTGTGAATAGCATTTACTTCAACATCTACTATTCTTCAACACTTAACAGGTATCACATAAGAAATCATGAGACACAAAACAAATAAAAACAATGGGAGAATCAGACCCAGAAATAGTCCAGATGTTGGATCTATCAGACAGGGACTTCAGCATATTGTGACTAATATGCTAAAATATCTAACGGAAAACATGGACGATGTGCATGAACAGAATGAAAATTTCAGCAGTTTGGTTTTTACTAACTAATCCTTTTCAGTAATCCTACATTTTACTAAATGTATAACAAAGCATTTTTCTTAATATTTCTATCTGCATTCTAAATTAGTAATCTCATCTTTCAAAAAATTTCATTACCAAATCAAGTTCACAAAAATGCTATTTTAAAAACATTTTATTTTATCTACTTACTGTTTTTCTTGCATCAAAGTTACTATTGAGTTAAACTTCATATTGGATTAAAAGCACTTCTTAGGATTATCATCTTCTCTACTTTTCACAATAGATAAACCTAATTGATGCGGTATTAACTTTTCTCTGCTTTCCACTGAAGAATACGCCATCCCTTTTACTCTTGTCTTTCTATCTAAGGAAATTATTCTGCAACAGAACTAAGAAATTTGAACTTTAGAAGTAGTTGAAGTTACATATTATCCATCTATACCACTTCTAAGGAGTTTTTACATTAAATTGGAATTTTAGTTCCTACTTAAGAATTTGGATATACTTCATTGACAAAGAAATAAAAATATTTATAAATAATAGAAAAACTTTATTATATTAAATTTTATATATTATATTTATATGTTATATATATATAGTGTACAGAATACGTTGTCTATTAATTGCCTATTTTTTAAACACTGAAAAAGTGGTGAATGGAGAAAACAGACAACTACATGAAGTATTTGAAAGGCATCCACTGGTCTCTGATTGTGGACATTTTAGGTCAATCATCAAGATAATTTGGCAATCAAAAGTTAAAGCAAAAATCGATAGTTTTCGGAGACTTGGTATACCAAATCTAAGTACATTGTTAACCATATATAGTGAATAAGTTTAATCAATAGCACATAAGGAGAGGTGAATAAATGAGAAGGCTATAGGAAATGGAGAAAGAGAAATTAATGGTAAAACATTGATAAAGACTTTTGACATGGCTATGTGACTTTGGATAAATTTAACCTTTCTGAAGGTGAGTGTTTCCAATTTTTAAATAGTGGTATTTAAATAGTAATTTATGAGGATCTCTTATAGTGTTGTAAGTTTTGCATTGTGGTTTACAGCTGGATCTATAGTAATAGTTAATGGTAAATAGTTAAATTCCCAACATTATGTTATTATGTACAGCAGGCAAAGAACAATTAGAAAACTCATAATCATCATTTCTGCTTATACTTTAGTCCCCAACGTTCAAAGTTAATCTTTTTGAATCACTGTTATATTATGATCAAAGTAATTTCCATACAAAAATACTGTCACATTTATATGAAATCTAAAATTATACATATTTTAAAAGAAATACATTAGTTTAAAAGCAATAAAACCACTTCCTTTATTTACTAGATAAATTGAAGATAATTCATTAGTTCACTAATTTATTTTAATCAGACATTTACCTACACTAAAGGAGTACAATTTTAAAAGAAAGTCTTGAGTATCAAGATGAGGGTCAATGCTGAAAGACTTCTAATTCTGTAAAATTCTATCTGGTGAAACTACCCCAGTACTCAATGGCTGCTGCTCTAATACTGTACCAAAGTAGCCCATGGCAGTTTCAGATTGTGAAACAAGAGTAAAGTAAAAAAAAAAAAAAAAAATGTGTTTATAAGCCATGATGTTACTATGATTAAAAGCATTATTTTAACTTTTGAGTGACTGAAAGTATTAAAATGTACATGAAAAAGACAATTTTTCATAGCCACATATTAAAATATTTAAAAATTAGTTATTATACTCTAGTGCCAATGATTATGGAGTTAATATTTGATGTCTCAAATCAATTTTACATGTTACTTCTAAGGAAGAACACAGTGTTTCTAAGAAAAGGATGTTTTTCTTTGTTTTGTTTTTGTTTTTTCAATACCTAAAGCATGAAAACTAGAAATGCAGTTGCAACTGAGTTAACTTGGAAAAATGTTGTCCTATATGTGTGCCATGATTAACTAGGCATTTGAAAGGGGCTTTTACAGACATTACCTATTTTCTTCCTAATAAGTATTAGTACCATCTCCAGTTCATGAAAGAGAAAAAGCAAGTTTGGATCATTTACAGAACTTGGCTGACATTACTCAGCTATAAATAATAAAAATGAGATTTAAACCTGCAGGATTTAATGTGCAAGTCCAATGGACACACTGTCTTTCAGTCATCAAGCTGCTGTGGGACTCAGATATTGCAGAAACAAAAGTTCCTGTTGTATATTTCTTACCAAATTATCTCACTCCCAGCAACTAGGAAATTTTATTTCATAGGAACCCTAGTGTCTTCCTTTAGCATTCAACTTCAGGGGCTACTGAAAAGTCCTGAATCACTCATATTCTCCTCCACTTGAAATTTTTATTCAGTCTCTTTTTAAAATTAAACTTGTTTGTTGTTTAAAATATAAATCGTGGCCGGGAGCGGTGGCTCAAGCCTGTAATCCCAGCACTTTGGGAGGCCGAGACGGGCGGATCACGAGGTCAGGAGATCGAGACCATCCTGGCTAACACGGTGAAACCTCGTCTCTACTAAAAACACAAAAACTAGCCGGGCGAGGTGGCGGGCGCCTATAGTCCCAGCTACTCGGGAGGCTGAGGCAGGAGAATGGCGTAAATCCGGGAGGCAGAACTTGCAGTGAGCTGAGATCCGGCCACTGCACCCCAGCCCGGGTGACAGAGCGAGACTCCGCCTCAAAAAAAATATATACATATATATATATATTTATATATATATAAATCGCAGTTAAGGTCTTGCATCTGGAGTTCCACTGTGTATTTATTTCCTGGTAAGAGTCACAGAACCTTCAAATATAGGGTATGATATGGGATTGTAGATGAAAGAATCAGGCTGAGCAGGAAAGTAGGAACCTCTGAAAAATAAGGCAAGGTATAGAGCAGGAATGTTTAGGTTTCTGAATATAAATAAAATACACTAGAAAATCTTCCTAATAATTATATTTTAATTTGACTCCTAGGTTAGAAAACAGAGTGCCAAACAGGATTTCACTGTTACAACATTTCAAAAATTCAATTTTCTCCACAGGAGCTAGTTTTTAAATGTAGGCTCCAAAGATTCAATCTGTCTGGGAGTGGTGAGTAGCCAGAAATCTGATTTATTTATTAAACTCATACTATAGTGCAATATGCTTTAGGTAATCTTCATATTGGCTTGTAAGTTAAGTGATTCATTGACCTTATTTTACAGGCATGGAAACGGTAGCTGAGATAGATGAAGCTACTAGTCTGTGGTATCTAAACTGGTAGACAACGAAGCCACAATTTGGAGACAGACTTCATGATTCCAGAAGCCTTTTCTTCAATGACTGTACTTAGAACTTCCTGGAGTAAAGAATGGAGGTAGGGGGTGGAAAATAATGTTAATAATGCAATACTGAAATTATAATGACATTAATATAATCATTATTACAGTTAAGAGTTAAGGTCTTTCCATTTGTTTTCAACTGTTCTAAACCAGTTACACGTATGCAAAGTAGACATTATAATTACTACATTTTATTGACGAGGAAAATGAGACCCAGAGGGATTGATAACTTGTCCAAAGTCAACAGCTAATAGCTGGTAGAACCTGGATTCAAACTAGCACTGCTTGACTCAGTAAGCTGTGAAATCAAGTTTGATCTATTGAGATTCTTAATATTGTTAGTAGTTGTGCCTGAGAATTTAAGATATGTCTGAAAGAAACATACATGAAATTGTTAAACGTCCCATTTTATAACTCATAGTGTGTGTATATATCTAGCCTGTAAAATACTCAAAATTATAATCACCCTAACTGTAAATTACTGAAGAAAGAGTTAGGCAATATCAAAGAAACACAAAAAGTGATCCTGACAGTCTTACCATCTCCATCAATACATTTCCCTTCTTCCTCCTCACTCATTAAGGCTGGGTTAGTTTTATTTTTAGAGAAGTAGAATCTTAAAGTTATGAATTCTTGTTATAACTTTGCAGATATAAGTCACTTAGGCCTATTTTAAAATGCCACATAGCTCTCATTCTGGAGTTGAAACTCTCAGGGGCACACTGCAATGCTTTTTGGCAGAGGTTTTCCTAAAATTGGATTTTCTTCAAGTCCTTCCCTCCTGCTCCTCTCTTTGTGCCAGGTCACCTCCTTCTCCTCTGTTATGTATTCAGATGACAAGGAATTGTGCTCTCTGCCAGGTCATACCTCCCATGAATCACCCTGACATTAGGGCTTCCCTCTCTTCACTTCTCTTTACTATTTTGTTCAGTTTTGCTGTAATTTTCCAAGGGTAGTGACATTCTGTAATATTGCTATTCACTGAACAATGTTTGTATGTGTCCTGAATAAGAAAAATCCATCTGCTAGGAAAAAATCAGTCCAAGTTTAAAGCAAAATCGTATTCTTTAAACTAGAACTTTTATACTTAGAAATAGAAGAAAGTTACCCAAACAGGGCTAGTCCCAGCACTCATGCCAACAAGATGCTCATCAAGCCTATGTTAATGTGAGATGACATTAAACAACAATCAAGTGCTTTGTAAGGAATCAGGTTTTCATCAACATTTGCTTACTGTGAAATGTAACATTTTAAAATATGTTTTACAGGAAAAAGTACACTTTAATTATTGTTGCTAAAATGCAATGACTTAAAATGCTTTATGTTGCTATATGACAAGTGAACTTTTAAATGCAAAATACATTCTTAATACTAAATACACAGAAATTCAAAGGGTGATTCTGGCAAAGCTATTCTTACAAGTCAATACAGTCATTTTTATATCTTTCACTTGCCGGTATAGATATAATTACTTCAAAATGAACCCACAAGAGAAATAAGAATTCTAAGTGAAGTGCTGACAAGTTAAATGGATTCATGTAATTAGCACTTGGTAAGATGTTTTCTGCTTGTTTTCTAAAGGGTATACTCAAGTAAGTATGGAATAGAAATCTTGTTCATATTTGAGTGGTACTAAACAGCTATTGTTAGAGAATGGAAAGTGTATGGACTTTGGAGTTAGACAGATATACAGCAAGTTATTTAATCAACTTTAGCCTCAATTTTATCATTTGTAAAATTAGAATATTAAACTTTCCTTGAACTATTGCCCTAAATATCAGTTACCAGATATATGAATTATCCCTTATATTGGTTGATACATTGCAGATGATCAATAAGTATTATTATTAAAAGTGAAAACTTCATTGAAAAATGACCTATAAATAATATCTATTTTCAGTTTTTAAACATTCACACAAACAGAGATTAAGCTGGACCAAGAGAGATTTTGTCCTCTTAAATTTTACTGTGCCTCTATTCCTGTGCAAATATATGCTGCAATGGTTGTGAAGTTAAATGTTGAATCAAACCCAATATAATCATAAATGTTAGTTTAAAATTTTCTTTTTATTTTGTTTGGCATACTGCCCAATTAATTTTTAAAATGAATAAACACTCTGTATATGGTGGTAGTTTATCTTGGCTGCTGTTGTCTTTTGATTCTCTTTTAAGTCTATGCCTTTTTGTCTTCCAGTTATGATTTTACTACTGACAAATGCATTACTATTCTCTGCCGTGGTTCGTTTAATTGCTAGTACAGTTACTTCCTTATCGAGAATGAGATAGTTATTATTTCCAGACTCCTGCTGACATTGTTTCTAAATCCAGGGCCACTTCCTCCTGCCATAGCATCATTTGCCAGGTGCTTTGTCTGTAGATTATTTTCATTTTTCAGCCGCTGTTTTCCCACCCCCTTGGAGTTAAACCTATTCATACAGTTTATTTCTGCTTTTATAAAGACTTTCTGATAAAATATACAAAATGGTTCCTGTGTACAAAGTATTTGCAGAAAGAAAAAAGATGAGAAACATGGCATTAAATTAGGCTCTGATGCAAAAAGAAAAAGACTAGTTTTTTGAAATAGCCCACACAACAAAATACCTAATTTATCAAAAAAAAAAAAAAAAAAAAAAAAAAACCTAATTCTGAAGCAAAATTTGTCTTGGAAGAAAACAAAAAAATAATAAAAGGAGCAGAGTCAATGTGAAATATTTTACTGTGTATTTGTGATTTATAAACTGGAGAACAATTATTTCAAGAAAAGAAGTTTGACTTAGTAAATAATATGTGTTCCTCCACACAGAAGAAAATTTTCCATTGGGAAGGGCTATCAAAGCCTATATTTTAATAGTCTTCTGAACTACAGTGGTAAGATTGCAAATGAATTCTATGTAAGTTTTCTTAAGCTGTGTGTTGTGTTAGTGTTTGTGTGTGCTTGTGTGTGTTTCGAAGAATATACAGAAATGTCATTGAAGAATTTCAAGAAACCGGTAAGCAAAGAGGGGACTGGAGATTTTCTAACACTTTTAACTATTCTTAGAATTCAAGAAGAGGAAGATGCAGTCTCATGTAGCTCAAATATTTCACTTTAAGAGTGATACGTGTTTAGTACAGTAATTCAGATTTACTAGGTCTTACCTAAATTATGGCATAATAGCCATTGCCTGAATGCTAATAATTTTGTAAACATATCAAGGAAAGAAATATCTTATCCAAGGCAGATATAAAAATGTTTCTCAATCATTGAGAAGAGCAATATCAGTGTTTTGGCACAGGTAGGTGGTTTTTCAACTGAAAAGATGGATCGAATGCGAGGAGTGATGGGCACCTTGGCAAAAATATTCTGTTTCAGAAGGTCTGGCCTAGGACCTAAGATGCTGCTAATTTGTTGACCACACTTTTAGTAGCAAAACTCTATATAATCTGTGTTTCTCATTGCTGCTGGATTAAATTTCAGGGGTTTCCTATTGACCACCTTAATCTCCAAATGCCTCAACAACTGTTGTAGAACAGTGGTTCTCAAAATGTGGTCCCTGGACTAATAGCATCAGCACCGTCTGAGAACTCATTGGACATGAAAATTTTCAGCACCTACCACAGTCCTAATAAATCAGAAACTCTGGGGTGCCCAGAAATTTGTGTTTTAACAAGGTCTCCAGGTGATGCTGATCCTATATGCTAAAATTTGAGGAAAAAAAAAAATCCACACATTCCAAATGGTTGGTTATCCAGCCTGTGGCACGTTAAAACCATCTAGTAAGCTTTGTAAGAGTAACAACGGTTGGGCCTCATCCCTGTCCAGTTAAACCAATATCCCTGGGGCTATGTCTGATGTGCAGCCAGAGTGGAAAACTACTGTTGTGTGCTATTCATAGCCTATCTATGGAACTGATTTATCCCCACTCATGCTTCACTCTTTCCCAGGGTAACTCCTCCAGGCTCTCTCTTACTTTGCTCCTCAATCTTCTTACAGTATTTCACCTCTGCTTTGTACGGCCTTCTCATTCCTTGTATTAGAAAACTTTTTTCCTTTACTCAAAGCCTTATTTTTGATTTCTATCTCATGTCTCCTAAAGTAACCTTACAAAGGAAATATTGCTCTTTGTTAAATCTTCATGCTTAATACCACATATTTGTACATACACGATTTTGAGACATTTTTCTCAGGTGTTTTAATAAAAAGAACATTGTTTTTCTATCAGATTCTTAATTTCTTTGGAGAAAATATCATATATTTTCTTGTATTTGAAGCTTCAATTGTTTTCAGCACACATCCAAGGACGCTGGTGATTCTACAATAAGTGCTTTTTAAATTTAAATGAAGGATGCACAATTATGGTTATTCAATAAGAGCCTTTTTGTATGATTAGTTAGAGAAAAAGAGAGCAAACACATTTTCATATATTTATTTAGAGAGAGAACAAAATAATAGTTTAGCTGGAGGATTTTTCTTCACTTTGAATAGATTAAATAATTAATATTGCACTGTTGATTAGCTTGATAGAAAAGGTTATTATTCTCTTAATAATTGTACGAGTAATAATCATGCCTGTTTCTACTGATCTAATCCATAAATGCAGATAAAAAATTCTAAGGCCTTGTTATGCCAAATCATAAATAAACACCATTATTATTTTAATTATAATAATAAATTTTTCCAGTATTCTATTAAAATACTATTAATGGTTCTCTCCAAATAATTCTGTTTCTAGTCAATGCTATAAGATAGTAACAAAATAACTCTCTCCTCACAAAAATCATTATCTTGTTTAATGTAATTTACATTATAATTAATAGTTTATGGTACAAACATATTTGTGGTGAAAGAAATTATAGCTATAGGGATAGAATGCAGGCAAAATTACCAAGGCTTGTTTTATTTTATTTGTTTAGTTCAAAATAGCCCTACTGGTCTGACATCCCCTTAGGATTTGGGTAGAGTTTAATGAAAAATCTGAAAAATGAAATAAATTCTTCCTTTGACTGTGTTGCTCTGAAGTATGAATATAAAGCAATGAGACTGAATGTACAAAACTCATATGTAGGTAAATTGTGTGTATAGTTTATATATAACCACATTACAAACGTGTACAATTTTAAAAATAAACTTTATATTTTAGAATAGATTTAAGCCTACAGAAAAATTACAAAGATACTACAAAGAGTTTTCATATACCCCACATTGTATATGTATATAATCTGTTATTAACATTTTATATTGGTATTACACATTTATTATAATAAATTATATTTTATTGACACATTATTAACAAAGGTCCCTATTAAATTTATATTTTCTTAGTTTTTTTCTAATGTTTTTCTGCTTCAGGACCCACTCAAGATGCCATAGTGCATTTAACTCTCACGTCTCCTCAGGCTCCCCTTGGCTATGATAGTGTTTTAAACTTTTCTTGTCTTTGATGACCTTCACTGTTTTGAGGAGTACTGATCAGATATTTTGTAGAATATTCTCAAATGGGATTTTTCTGATGTTTATCTCATGAACTGACTGGGTTATGTGCCTTTGGGAGTGTTCCACAAAAATAAATTGTCATTCTTATCACATCATATCAAGAGTACATATTATCAACATGATTTACAACTCATCATTGTTGATGCTGATGTTGATCACTTGCCTTAGATAGCTTGTGTCATATTTCTCCACTGTAAAGTTACTCTCTTTTCACTTTTTCTATGTGTGCTCTTTGGAACGATGTTCCTATGTGAAGTCCACGCTTACGGAGAAAGAACTCGATCTCCTTGAAGGCAAAGTATTTACATAATGTATTCGGAATTCTGTTGCACAGGAAATTACTGTGCAGGAGAATTGAGAATACTTTTTTGGCATTCAGTTATTCAAGTATGATAGTATGGACTCATGGATATTTATTTTATACTTAGGTTTATAATCCAATACTACTTTATTTTATTACTTGAATTAATCCAGGGTTGGCCTTTGGGAGCTCTTTAGATTGGCTTCTGTATCCCTTTGACATAATCCCATCACTTTAATTTTTAGCTTTTTTTTTTTTAAACTTTCTGGCACAAGATGGAAATATGCACTCATCTTGCATATTTCTCACCCCAGTCCTATATTCAGCCATTTATCTAAGGAGTTCTAGCTCCTTTTATTAAAGAACCATAAAGTATCAAAAACAGCTAGAAAATGTCTTATTCTCTCTGCTCAGAAATAATAACAACACGATAAATAAGAGTAGGTAATACCCTCTTCAAAGATACTTTGCTAAGCATGTTAATCCTTGCTAAAAATGTAACAAGTAATTGTATTAATTATCCTCATTTTACAGACGAGGAAATTAGAACAGAAAGAGTTAACCTAATGACCAGTGTCAATTGGCAGAAAGGCAGCAGAAAAGACATTTGAATCCATGTTATTTTTATTTCAAAAGTGCCCAACCAACTTTTCCAAACTCTTAGTTTCATGTCTGATACCTCTACCACTGAGCACCAATGTGCCTCATTAACTTTATGTCCTAGTTACTCCTCGCAGCTGTTCGTCCCTGCCAGAGTTCTCTGCTCATCTTCCTCCATATGGGTTGCGGATATAAGATCTACTAGAAATGCTGTTTTTTAAATCTCTACTTTTCTAAACTCTGTTGTCTTTAACATTCTATATCCTCTGTGAAGCCATCTCTAATCATATAACCTCTCTTCTGAAATTGTATAAACTTACAATTTATTCTAATCATTTGATAGGTGGCATATGATCTTTCTCCAATCAAAATGTTCCAAGCAGAATTCTTAGTTGTTGAACTTCTCTCCATTTTCAGCAAATGGGATAGCACTTTGTAGTGAATCTGTGCAGGAAACATTTAATAAGCACATACAGATTATTGTGGTGACAGTAACAATAGTGATTTTCATGACACCTAAGTATATTTCAAATGACCAGAGCCTACATGCATGCCTGAGATAGACTGAGGAATCAGTAATAGATGAGGAAATATTCTATCAGCCAAAATTCTACGGGGATACAGAAAGTAGACAAATAAGAACATATTTTGTTTATACTTAGTGCTAATTTAAATGTTCCTTAGGCACCATTAAGAGTTCTAGACTCCATAAATAATATTAATAGGCAGAGGGCAAGTATAATAATTTGAAAAGGATTCAAATAAAAGCCAAAAGATTAGGTCAAAAATTGGAAAATCAATCTTTAAGAGATTATAAACTCTTCACCTTAGAAAAAGATAAAGAAAATATAGAAAAAAATAAGGCAATTCATTGTAACTAAATTAAAGAAAGCACAATTAAAAGAGGAAATGGTTAATTATTAGTTTTCATTTATTTATTTTATGGTCCCGATTTTTTCCTTTTTATTTTTTTCTTTTTTTTTAACGTTAAGTTCTGTGATACATGTGCTGAAAGTGCAGGTTTATTACATAGGTAACCATGTACCATGGTAGTTTGCCACACCTATCAAACCGTCATCTAGGTTTTAAGCTCCGCATGCATTAGGTATTTGCCCTAATGCTCTCCCTCCCATTTTCCCCAACCCCACAAAAGACCCCAGTGTGTGATGCTCCCCTCCCTGTGTCCATGTGTTATCATTATTCAACTCCCACTTATGAGGGAAAACATTCAGTGTTTGGTTTTCTGTTCCTGTGTTAGTTTGCTGAGGATGATGGTCTCCAGCTTCATCCATGTCCCTGCAAAGGATATAAACTCATTCTTTTTTATGGCTGCATAATATTCCATGATGTACATTTGCCACAGTTTCTTTATCCAGTCTATCACTGATGGGCATTTGGGTTAGTTTCAAGTCTTTGGACTTAGTAGAATGATTTATAATCCCTTGAGTGTATACCCGGTAATGAGATTGCTGGATCAAATGGTATTTCTGGTTCTAGATCCTTGAGGAATCACAACACTGTCTTTCACAATGGTTTAACTAATTTACACTTCCACCGACAGTGTAAAAGTGTTACTATTTCTCCACATCCTCTCCAGCATCTGTTGTTTTCTGACTTTTTAATGATTGCCATTCTAACTGGTATGAGATGGCATCTCATTGTGGTTTTGATTTGCATTTCTCTAATAACCAGGGATGATGAGCTTTTTTTCATATGCTTGTTGGCACATAAATGTCTTCTTTTAAAAAGTGTTTGTTCATATCCTCACCCACTTTTTGGTAAAGTTGTTTATTTTTTTCTTGTAAATATGTTTAAGTTCCTTGTAGATTCTGGATATTAGACTTTTGTCAGATGGATAGGTTACAAACATTTTCTCCCATTCTGTAGGTTGCCTGTTCACTCTGATGATAGTTTCCTTTGCTGTGCAGAGGAAGCTCTTTAGTTTGATTCAATCCCATTTGTCAGTTTTGGCTTTTGTTGCCATTGCTTTTGGTGTCTTAATCATGAAGTCTTTGCCCATGCCTATGTCCTGAATAGTATTGCCTAGGTTTTCTTCTAGGATTTTTATGATATTAGGTTTTATGTTTAAGTGTTTAATCCATCTTGAGTTAATTTTTGTATAAGATGTAAAGAAGGGGTCTAGTTTCTGTTTTCTGCATACTGCTGGCCAGTTGGTCCAGCACTATTTATTACATAGGGATTCTTTCCCCCATTGCTTGTCAGGTTTGTCAAAGATCAGATGGTTGTAGATGTGTGGTGTTATTTTTGAAGCCTCTGTTCTGTTCCATTGGTCTATATCACTGTTTTGGTACCAGTACCATGCTGTTTAGGTTACTGTAGCCTTATAGTATAGTTTGAAGTCAGGTAGCATGATGCCTCCAGCTTTGTTCTTTTTGCTTAGGATTGTCTTGGCTATACAAGCTTTTCATTTTTTGTTTCATATGAAATTTAAAATAGTTTTTTCTAGTTCTGTGAAGAAAGTCAATGGTAGCTTGATGGGAATAGCATTGAATCAGTAAATTACTTTGGGCACTATGGCTATTTTCCTGATATTGATTCTTCCTATTCATGAGCATGGAATGGTTTTCCATTTGTTTGTGTCCTCTCTTATTTTCTTGAGCAGTGGTTTGTAATTCTCCTGGGAAAGGTCCTTCACATCCCTTGTAAGTTGTATTTTACTAGGTATTTTACTCTTTGTAGCAATTGTGAATGGAAATTCACTCATGATTTGGCACTCTGCTTGTCTATTATTGGAGTATAGCAATGCTTGTGATTTTTGCACATTGATTTTGTATCCTGAGACTTTACTGAAGTTGTCTATCAGCTTAAGGAGATTTTGGACTGCAATGATGGAGTTTTCTAAATATACAATCATGTCATCTGCAAATAGGGACAATTTGACTTCCTCTCTTCGTATTTGAATATGCTTTATTTCTTTCTCTTGAGGCTAATTATTGTTAATGAGTTAGAACTTTGCCACATTCCCTCTAATGACCTCAATTATGGCAGAGCTTTTTTACGAAATGGCTTTTCAAAGACTAAAATGGGAGACTTGAAATTAATAAATGAGTGAAAGGTGCATTTAAAAGCCTTTTTTTCAGCTAAAAAAATGGGCCGTGTCCAATTTAAATAAGACTTACTGCACATGTCTGTTTCTGATTCTGCAACATTTTTTGTGCTTCCAGATTTAGCCTCATTATTCCTTATGAAGGATATAAAACTTATAATTCCAGTCTCAAACACAGATGAGTCCTTATTACCTGCTTCTGAGAAGTTCTGGCTAGATTCTGATTCATATTGACATACCTGGCATCTCACTCATATGGTTGCCGTGAAAACAAAAAAGGACCCCTCCCATTCCAAACTGGGGATCAGATGTTGAGACTGATGATACAACACACATACTAAGATGTCATGACAATGTTTATTACTTACATAATTAAAGCCTCTCTCTCGAGAGGGACAAACGTCTCAAGCATGTCCAAAATGGCTTGAGAAATAAGCACATCATGGCAAATACATTATTTCACCTTGCCTGCCTGTATCAAAACATCTTATGTACCCCATAAATATATACACCTACTATGTACCCACAAAATTTTTTTAAATGAAAAAAAGAAAAAAAAAGAAGACTTGACAGAGCAAGAAGAGAATGCCCCGTGGTTAGGGGCTGGGGCTGGGTTGAGCGTTCCTGCCTGCAGGCAGGGCTTGTATGGTTTAAATGCCTCTAAAGGAGTGGGTCTTATCAGTTAGCACAGATGTGAGGCACAAGGGAGAAGTAAACTAAAACCTGTCAGCAAACATCAGAAAATGGAGTTAGATTTGCCATTACAAAGACCCTGTCTCTATGTGAAAATAAACTTTAAGAATTATTATCAATAATATAGAAGTTATTATACTAATCTTTGATCCCATCTGTATAACACCTCCATTTTCATACCTTGCCCCAAAGAGCAGTTTTGTTGTCTCCTTGCTTGTGCTTTTACTAGTAAATCATTAAAATATAACCCATGCTTAGAAAAATTTGCTAAGAAATTTTATTATTGCCATGCGATAGTCAGGTTATTCATTCACTTAACTATTTATTGCTCCTTTTCTGTGTCTTTAATTAAGCTAGACATATTGTAGAGTGAGAGAGGAGCAGAAGTTAAAGTTACAGAGGTGGACATGACTTTGCATAGAATACTAACAGGCTGAGATTTTATCTGTTAAATTTTTCAAGTTAAAGGATAATTTTTAAGACAAGAATGCCATAATCATATTTAGAAACAGAAAGTTTAGTATGATAACAACATGAAGAAGCATTAGCAAAATCTAAGAAGAAAAAGCAAACCTAGAATAAGAAGAATCTAGAAGATCATAATGAACAAAAATTCTATTTTGGAAATAAAAATAATAGAATCATGAAGAGGAGAAAGCATTTGACTCTACGCTAAATTACTTGGCTATTATTATACATAGTTTGTTATATATACTAAATATGTGTGCGGGTGTGATATGTATATATATGCATACATGGATATCTATCTATAAATACGTATTTATTTCCAATGCTCTCTTGACTAAGTTTTGAGGCCCTGGTAGAGTCCTATTAGTTCTTCCTGTGCAGTTCATTAAGTCCACACTCTGATCACTCCTCTCATTAGGCTTTCTTACTTTGGCCACTATTCACCATCCCTAATCTTCGTAGGGTCAAGTACCAGAAAACTGGGGACAGCCTTTATGACTAGATCCTGCAACATTATTCAAATAAGTCAGCTCACAAGCAGCCTCAAAATCCTAGCTAATTCTGTGTTGATCGATCTGCATAGGTACCCACTAATTTCAATTTGCTGTTACCCTTTTCCCACGTGCAACTCTCTGTGTGGTGCAATTTGGCAACTATCTTTTTTTCTTTTATTTTCTTCTTCTTTTTGTTTTTTTGGAGACAGAATTTCACTCTTGTTGCCCTGGCTGGAGTGCAATGGCGCAATCTCGGCTCACTGCAACCTCTGCCTCCTGGGTTCAAGCAATTTTCCTGCCTCAGCCTCCTGAGTAGCTGGGATTACAGGCACGCACCACCACGCCAAACTAATTTTTGTATTTTTAGTAGAGACGGGGTTTCTTCATGTTGGTCAGGCTCGTCTCGAACTCCTGATCTCAAGTGATCTGCCTGCCTCGGCCTTTTATATAGTCTCATATCTTTTCCTAACCCTGTGCAACTTACGTTCTTGACTGTGATACAACATATATGGTTAAAATGTTTTATCTCATAGGGTTGATTTTCAAGATGTGAAACTCTGTTGGTTATTACTGTGCATGTGCTGGAAACCCCAGGGTTTAAGGTAAAAGACTCTAAATTTGAAAAACTGTGGACAATATGAGAAACACAGAGGATGATTTTGCGTTTTTTTCTACGTTGACAAGTGCACTTTGTAGTTTTCCTCACCTTTGTGTCTGGAATTTTTATACAAATTATGTTTATTTATCAAACATTCCAGGAGATTGGTTTTTGTTTCTGAACTATGTTCATTTGATTACCCAGGAGGCATATTTTCTTTGAACACTAGTTGGATCCCCTAGTAAAGATACTAGTTTTATTTTCATATTCCTAAAATGTTAAGCTTCAGGGCATTATGATCATGCAGCCTTTGTGAATCCAATGGTTAAGTTATTTATTTCCATTCTATAATTTTTTTTAGCTATTGTGGAAGAAAATTTATTGCTGAGCTAGTTAAAACTAATGTTAAATAAAATATAAACAACATTAATTATGATCTACTTATGCTTTCCAGGCAAGGGTAAAAAATCAAATATGATTTAGAATGTGTTACATAAATGAATGAAATGGGCTCCAGTAATGCAATAAGTAGCTGTAAGACTGGTGAACTGGAGAATGCATAACCTGTCTAACAGTATTAAAAACTATGTGAATAAGCCACTCTGCCAGACAAACAAAATCCATAGATAAGTTAAGAGATGCAGAAGAGACAGGAGTAAGGATCTCCATTTCTCTCTGTGGAAGGGAATGCTGATATGAGGAAAAATAATCATGGTCAGTATTGACTATGACTTCACTTAAAGCTCTAGGCAGTAGGGAACAAGTGAAGATCACATCTAACAAAATAAGGCCTGGGGGATGCAAATGAAGCAATTTATGACTAGTGATTGGTTAAAATTGGCTTACTGACCCTGTAGTAACGTCAATCCAAGTAAGTCCTTTTTTTTCTCATTATGGAGAAGATGTGAGATAGTGCTTGTTAGTGGTTCAGACCACAAGCGCTAAAGCTTTGTTGTTTAAGATCAAGGACTCTTTCTGCTCCATGTGAGGTATGAAAACATGGGCATGTTACCAGAACTCACTGCCCTTCAGTTTGCACATCTGTATAATAGGGATAATAATGGTACTTACATCAATGGTTACTTTAAAAATAAAATGACTTTATATGCTTAAAAGGGCTGGCCCATAATATTGCACAAACATTTGTTATTACAAAATAATTGTCAAACAATATGCATAACCTCATTCAATTCTAATTGTGACTGGTTTTAGTGTTTTTTACTACTTACTTGAAGATATACTATAGATTCTATTCTCTAGATTTCAGTAAAGTGGTAAATAAACATATCTTTTATTTCATATAAAGTTACAAATTATTAGAGTCACTAGGAAATTTAAAGAATCCCAATTCCAACTTTGATTTTGTAAGTTAAAGTCATGTCTAGATAGAAAATGCCTTAGAGTCATACTGCATAAAACAAACAATGGCTACAATTCATATCTTCTCTGAACAAGCTTGATGATTTTCCTGAGACTCTCTCTGTATTGTATATGAAATTAAACATGTTAATTTATTCCTGATATTAGTGATTAGTGAGCTAAAAATTGTTCCTATATTTTCAATGAAACTAGTTCATATAGAGAGATCTACCACAGTCATGAAATATAGGAGAAAGGTTTTGTGATTTGCTGAGTATCAGACAGTAATTTCCTCCACTTAACAGCGAACATGTTTTCTTCTTTGTGGAAATAGGTGCCTTTAGATGTGATCCTTTTAAATTCAGGGGCTGTCTGACAGAGAAGGTGAAGGTCCTCTACAACACTGATGCCAGGAAAGCAACCTTGTCTCCTGAGCTTTATATGCAATTGTAAACACATTGTCTTCCTGCAGCCGGAAGGAAGTATGTGTAATAAGAATAAAGCCTTAATAAAACACAGTTTACCTGGCAGGAGAAGTAGAAATTCAGGTATGAAGGGGAGCAATGTTGTAAGACAGTAATTCTCAATCCTAACTACACACCACAATAACCTAGAAAATTCTTGAAACTACTGCTTCTCAAACACCACCACAGAGATTATGATGAATATATTCTAGGGTTATAGCCAAAACAAAAGTATTTTTAAGCTTCCTGATTGACTCTAATGTAAAAATAAGAGTTAAGTACCATGAACCTAAGAGTAATTTTCTGTCCGAACTTCTACTGGAATGGCCCCATATCTCATTACCATTGTTTTATTCAAACAACCTATGTACACTAGCAATGAAAATCTGAAAAAGAAATCAAGAAAATAATTTTATTTGTATTGGCATCAGAAAGGAAAAAATACCTAGAAATAAATGAAACCTAAGATGTGAAGGATTTGTACATTAAAAACTACAAAACATTTAATTACTTGCTTAAAGTAATTAAATAAGACACATAAATAGAAAGACATACCAATTTTATGGTTTGGAAGAACTAATATTGTTAAGATGGATACGCTATATGAGTCAATCTGAAGACTCATTGTAATGCCCATCAACATTTCACCAGCCCTCTTTTTATTGCAGAAATAGGAAATCCAATTCTCAAATTCATGTAAAATTTTCATAGCCAAAAATATATAGAAAAAGAACAAAGTTGGAGGGCTACAGTTCTCAATTTCAAAATGTGCTAAACTACAGTGATCAAAACAGTGAGAAATTGACGTAAAGCTAACCATAGATCTATAGTATAGAAATTAGAGTCAATGAATAAATTCATGTATCTATGGCCAATTGATTTTTGATAAATGTGCCAATACCATTCAATAGGGAAAAGGATATTCTCTTCAAAAAATAGTGTTCACATAACTAGCCGACAGGTGCCAGAGAATAAAATTGGAAAGTTACCTTAAAGCATATAGAAAAATTTACTCAAAGTGGTTCAAAAACCTAAATGTAAGAATTAAGCTCCTAAAGCTCATAAAAAGAAACAGGAATAAACCATCACAATCCTGGATATTTAGATACAACACTGATAACATATGAACAAAATAAAAAATAGATAAATCAGGCTTCACTAATATTAAAAACTTTTGTGTATCAAAAGATATTATTAAGAAGGTAGAAAAACAACCTAAAAGTGAGATAAAATATTAGCAAATCAAGCATCTAATAAGAGTCTAGTATACAGAATATAGAAAAAATACTTACAAGTCAAGGAGAGAAAGATAAACAGTGCAATTATAAAATAAGCAAATAACTTGAATAGACATTTCTGCAAAGAATATATTTAAATTGTCTATAAATATGTTAAAAAATGCTCAATATCATTAGCAATTCGAAAAATACACATCAAAACCACAATGTGGTACCACTTCACACACACTAGAGTGGTTTTAAGAAAAAAAATAAATATTTAAAGTGTTGGTGAAGATGTAAAGAAATTTAAACCCTCACACACTGATGGTGGAAATATAAAAAGGCTTATATAGGAAACAGTTTGACATCTCCATTAAAAGTTAAGCATAGGATTACCATAGGGTCCAACAATTCTACACATATGTATATACCCCAAAGAATTGAAACGGATACTCAAACAAACATTTTTACATGAATGTTCATAGCAGCACTATTCACAGTTATCTGCTATGGACTAAATGTTTGTGCCTTCTGCCCCCCAAATTTATATGCTGAAACCTAACCTCCAATGTGAGGGTAATTTGAGGTGGGGTCTTTGGGAAGTAATTAGGTCATGAGAATGGAGCCCTCATGAAAATGATTAGTACCTTATAAAGGTTTGAAGAGACCACAGATGTTCCCTTTAACCACACTGAGGACATAGTAAGAAGGTGTCATCTATGAACCAAGAAAGTGGACCCTCACCAGACACTGAACTTCCCGCAGGCTTGATCTTGGACTCCCCAGTCTCTAAGAGTGTAAGAAATAAACTTACATTGATGATGAGCTATCTAGTTTATGGTATTTTGTTATAGCAGCCCTAAAGGACTAAGAAAATAGTTCAAAGCTGGAAATAACCTAATTTCCATTTATTGATCAATAAATACACAAAATGTGACTTGATACATTCAATGAAGTATTATTTGGTCATAAAGGAGTGAAGTACTGATACATCCAACAATGTAGATGGACCTCAAACACATTATGCTAAAGGAAAGATACAAGACACAAAATGGCACATATTTTTTGATTCTATTTATATAAAATACTCAGAATAGGCAAAGCAGATTCATTTCAGGGGATGGAGAAATGATGAGTGACTGCTTAATTGATACAGGGCATACTTTTTGAGGGTGAGAGGAGTGATAAAAATAATTTGAAACTGTATAGAAGTGGTGGTTGCATAACATTGTGAATGTAGTAAATAACACATTCTGTACTTTTAAAATTATGTATATGAATTTTGTTGTGTGGATGTCACTTCAATGAAAAATAAAAAGAAATAGAGATAATAGAAATTGGTGCTTGCACAAGTAAAAGTGTAGTGCATGCACCCATCAACCAGACTAAAAACCTCAAGATTCACAAGGCATTAGTAAGAATACACAGAAAGTTGTTGTCTCAGAAGTGGGGAATAATAAACCTTATAATTAATACTTCTGTATTGCCATTTAACAAAGCAAAACCCAAATGACATAAGTTGTTTCTGAGTAATTTAATTGTAGCTTAGAGTAAAGCTTAAGAATACTTACAGGGATCTAAATAGATACAACACCCAACAAAGATAAAATTAACAATATCTAGAATCCAATAAAAAATGACCAGCCATGAAAAGAAAGCATGGCCATTATGGAGGAAAAAAAATAAAATTAATCAAAACCAATGCAGATTGGCACAAATGTTAGAAATAGCAGATAGAATTAAAAGGCTCTATTATTATGATTATGTTAGAATGAAAAGCAATTTTAGATTAGAATAGATTTTAGATTAGATATCTAATCTAAATATATTTTAATTCTAACAAATTATTTGCACATTATAACAGAATATGTCAGAATATATGAAATAATTGTGTATTCTAACAGAATATGTTAGAATGTGCAATATGTTATAATATGCAATTATGTTAGAATTAAAAGCTATAACTATGTTTTATATGATCAAAGAATTAAGTAGATATAAGAAAGGATGTAAGAAAAATGTTCAATTAAACTCCTAGAGATAAAAGTGATTATCTCTAGGAGACTGAGATAAAAAATGCACTAGGTGAAATTAATGGAAAATTAGTTATTGCAGAGGAACATAATGAATTAAAAACTGAGTAATAGAAACTATACAAAAACAGGGAGAAAAGCAAATTTTTTAACAGTGAACTAAGCACCAGTGAATTAAGTGACAGTTTTAAGTAGCCTATATACATGTAATTGGACTACTTAAAAGAGAGAAGGGAGAAAATAATAAATATTTCAAGAAAAAAAATGACCAAAAATTTTCAAATTTGATTTTAAAAGTCTACAAATATAAGAAGCCCAATAAAACTGACACCCAAGAAATATTACAAAAATTACACCAAAGCGTCTGAAAATAAATTTCTAAAAAAACAGTGATAAAATCTTAAAAGTAGCCAGAGGTAAAAGGACGTGCTATATGCAGAGGCACAAAGGAAAATAGCTTAACAGATTTCTTATTGAGGACAAAATAATTAAGGAGGCAATGGAGCAAAATACCTAGAGTATTGAAAGAAAACTAGTAACAGACAACATAGAATTCTAAATCCACTGAAAATACTTTTCAAGTGAAGGTAAAACAAGGACTTCTCCAAACATACAAAAAATTGAATAATCCATCCCCAGCAGACTTACACTATATAAAATGTGAAAAGATGTCCTTCAAACAGAAGAAAAATTACAGCTGGTAGGAATATGGATCTACATAAAGAGGTGAAGAGTACCAAAAATGACAACTGCATGGATAAATATAAGAATTTTTATTATTTAAATTTTGTAAGATAATTGATGGTTTCAAACAAGAATAATATAAATATAGTTTAGGGTTTATTACATAAATATTGTAAAATATATGCTAGTAAGTGCACAAAGATCAGGAGAGGAGGAGTGGGAGTGTATTATTGTAAAGTTCTTACAATTGAAGTGGTATACCATCACATGAACATAAACTCTGATGAGTAAACAGCATATACTATAAAATCAGAAAGCTATAAAGTGTAAAACAACCTTTACAATAACCAAAGAGTGACAGTCAGTAAGTAAACAAGAAGATAAAAGGAAATAATAACATGATGACAAAGCACTATACTCTCTGCAGAATGGCTAATAATAATAATTAATAATAATAATAAACTAATGACACAGAATGCTGCAAAGAATGTGGAGCACTAGGAACTTCTAGATACTACTACTAACAAGGTATATTATATTATTACTTTCAGAAACATTTGACAGTATCCAATGAGATGAACATATACATGCTTTGATAGAATAATTTCATATATATAATAAGAAAGTAAAGTTTTAAGAAAATAAAATGCTTAAAAATATATCCATTAATATTGAATAGATTAAATGTATCATATTCACACAATGGAATATTATAAAGCAATGAGAATAAATACAGTATGCTACATGCAATAACATTAATAAATTTCACACATATTATTGAACTAAACATGGCACAGACATGGAGTACATTTTATATAATTCCATGTATGTACAATTCTACAGAGCTAAAATCCTGGCTAGTAGTTATCTTTTGTGGTCAGTTATGAGAGGAGTTGAGAAAGCACTTTCGTGATGCTCTTCATGGTCTGTTTCCTTAAATGGATGGTGGTTACACAGAGGCATTCACTTTATTGGACCTCATCATTTATGATTGTGTACTTTATGCATATTATACATACATTTTAAATGCCTTAAAATCAGAGTGGAAATTGTGTATCCATTATAGCTAGTGTAGTTTCAACTTTCAAGACCTTCAAGTCTTCAAGTTCTGTTAAATGAATATAGCTTCTATTATCATGTTATTCAGCTTCATGCACATGATGAAGACTTATGATGATGAAGATAGGGTAGGTACAGTGATGAATATAGTGGGAAAAAATGTTTCTCTTTGTCTAGAGCTATGATAAAATTATGTGTTTTAAAAATAATTTACAAAAAATAAATAAGTAAATCTTGATATTTCTACCCAGATTAAATTGATATTTATGTTTTTGTTGCATGTTCCAGAGGTTGTGTGTGTGGAGCCAGGGGAGGGGAAGGTGTAATTTAAATTTATCTCTTTTGTCTAAATAATGAGTACATTGCTTTATAATGCATGTTTTGGTCATTTAGTAGCCTATGGTGAATATTTTTCCATGTCAATAATTATTGCTCCTGCAATATTAATTAATTATTTTTATCTATTTATTTATTTAAAAAAACTTTTTAGAGAGGAGATATTGCTTTGTTGACTAGGCTGGAGTGCAGTGGTGCAATCATAGCTCACTGCCCCCACAAATTCCTGGGCTCAAGGGATCTTTCCACCTTAGTCTCCTGAGTAACTGGGACCACAGACATACATCATATTAATTAAATAATGAAGACTGAAGCATATGTAATGTGAGGACACAAAGACATCCTCCTAGTATTTTAAAATCAGATGGGCACTAACATAAAGCAAAATAGAAGAGTTTATTTAAACATTTTAAAAGTCAGCATTCAAAAAAGAGTTTACTTGCTGGATACACACACTGAATATGAAGTGCATCATTAATAATTCATTTGCTTTTTGCCATCTCTGCTTGATTTGAATTTTCAAAGGATGTATAAGGCAGCTGGCAAATTGGTCACCACCTAACAATTTAAAGTGTACAATACTATTTTGTCTGCTTTCGATCTTGTAATAGTGATGTCTGGGAAGTTAAGTTGATATACAATGGGAAAGACCACATTCCACAATTTTCAATGGGATTTAATAATAAAGGAAAGACTTTCACTCTCTGTTGACCCACCTGAGAATCATTCCTTTAAGTTCCCTCTTTGGGTTTGCAGAGGTTATTTGGCCAAGTCATGGGAATAACTCTGAAATTGTCTACATTTTGCAAGTGAATCACTATCAAATCTTAAATGCAAGCTAATTCCTTGAAAATTATTTTAGTTAAATTCCAAATGTGTTGCTCAAATATCTAAGTATAACCAACTTTACCTTTTTGAGTACAGATTGGACTTTTAGCAACAGTATGCCTATCAATGTATGATTAATTTAGTGCTACATAACTTAATACAGCATGCAGCATGCAGGAGTGGCTATGTATTAAATAAAATCAAATCATGGTAAACTTTATTGCCCTTGGACAGGAGAACTAACAGAATGTACTTCCTCTGTTTAAGAGAGTTGAATTAAGGACAGTGGGGATCATCTTACTGCAGCATTCTTTTATTGTTTACAAGCTGCAGCTTTCAGATTTCATGTTGTTGGTTCTCAGAGCTTATTTGAGTCACTAACACTCATTAATGTAAATGCAAAATCTTCAGTCATCATTATGCAAACTAACTGCTGCGTCAATCTCTATAGGTTTGCATTTTCCATGAATCAAATAGAACTAATTTAATAGCATTATCTAACAGCTTACTCAACCAAACAGACCAACACATATATAAATTTTCACTATGAATTCTAATAGATGCTGAAATATAGAAATCACAAATTCATTTATCACAATCTGCTCTCTATAGGGTTATTGCAGTTTTGTTAGGAGCAGAACCCATGCCATTCTCTGACAAATAATCAAAGAGAATTTTGTTTTTTTACAGTGGTCTCATCTGTAGGCTCTATTTCAGACTACTATAGAACTGGGAATCTTAACGTGGAGTTTATAGACCCATTGGGTTAATTTCAAAGGCTTCATGAAACCCATAAAATATCCATAAATTACTCATATTGTTGCTGGCAAGGATCATCAATAACTTCTACAAAATTTTCAAAATATCCTATGATATAGTTTGGCTATGTTCTCACGCAAATCTCATTTTGAATTGTAGCTCCCATAATTCGCATGTGTTATGGGAGGGACCTGGTGGGCGATAATTCAATCACGGGGGTTGAAATTTCCCATCCTGTTCTTGCGATAGTGAGAATAAGATTCACAAAATCTGATGGTTTTATAAAGGGGAGTTTCCCTGCACATACTCTCTTGCTTGCCTCCATGTGAGATGTGACTTTGCTCCTCATTCACCTTCTGCCATGACTGTCAGGCCTCCCCAGCCATATAGAACTGTGAGTCAATTGACCCTCTTTCCTTTATAAATTACTTACTCTGTTACATCTTTCTTAGCAGTCTGAGAACAGACTAATACATGCTATTATCTGTAAGATTAACAAACATAGACCCATTTCTAAATTTGTGCCATTAAAATAAGATCCAGACCCTGACTCCCTTCCCCTCACAATGTACCCATTTTACCTATGTCTAGTGTCCCCTCTCAACTGCAATTGCTGAAAGAGGCCTTGTTTTGTAAGAGCTGCAGGATCCTGAATCTCATGACTCTCTTATTAGACATAAACATGTTTTCAATAAAATTCAACAAGAACTTGTTGAATATATAAAATACATTAGCAGTATGTTAGGCGCTTTGGTAAACACCTATGTAGTAGAATTTTCAAAACATCTAAAAGAGTGCTATGTCCTAAAATACAATCTGCAATTTCACCTAATTTTACAGGAAAAGATTCAGAATTTACATCTTTTATAAGAGGTACATTTTCCAAAAGAAGAAACAAATTAAACTGGTAACAAATTTTATTCATCTCATCTAATAAGAGTTTTCCCTTCTATACAGGAAGCCAAGACTAGCTAACTCTAGATAAATTGAGAGAGAAGTCATTCATATAAAGTATGTGGCATGAATAAGAATGGGCAAATTTGAGTTGGATATAAATTAGGAGTAGAAGAGTATGGATCTTGTCAATCACAAGCTGCAGAAAATTTCTAGGCATTCAAAATAAATAAATAAGTGGCCAGAAGATAAAAGATGTAGCCAAGAAGAGAAGAAAGTAAATTTTCTTGGCCTTCTTCATAATTTTGTGAAGACGTAAGTAACTTTGAATATATAGAGAAGAAGTCCATCCTTAAAATGGGTTTTCATGTTGCAGAAGTGACTGAGAAGTCATTTTTTAAGCTACCTTTTACAGCAGTTTTAGATTCAGAGCAAAATTGAAAGGAGGTTATAGAGATTTCCGATATGCCCCCCAACTCCACACATGCATAGCTTCTCATGTTAACAACGTCCCCCATTCTCATGCATAACTTCCCATATTATCAACATCCCCCACCAGAATGGTACATCTCCTTACAATTGATGAACCTACATTGACACAGCATAATCAGCCAAAGTCTATAGCTTACATTCGGCTTACTCTTGGTGTTGCACATTCTATGGATTTGGATGAATGTATAATTCTATCTACTTATTATTATAGCATCATACAGAGTACTCTCATTGCCCTGAAAATCCTCTGTGCTCTGCCTAGTCATCCCTGCCCCTATCAACCCTTCTCAACCACTGAATTTTTACTGGCCCTATAGTTTTTACTGGCCTTTTCTAGAATGTCATATAGTTGGGTGATAGGGCATGTATTCTTTTTGGTTTGGAGTTTCCACTTAGTAGTATGCATTTTGGTCTTCTCCATATCTTTTAATGGCTTCATAACCTAATTCTTTAGAACTGAATAATATTCCATTCTCTGCATGTACCATAGGTTACCCACTTGTCTACTGAAGGACATTTTAGTGACTTCCAAATTTTGGTAATTATGTTAGATTATGTGTGCTTGTGTATATGTATATTATGTGTATCTTTGCTTATGTATGCTTATATATAAGTGAAATGAATGACAGCAATAATACAAGAGATGAGAGGAAAGAATTAGGATTATTTTCTTACCATAAGGTATTCACACTATCCTTAAATTTGTATGTTATTTAAAAGTAAACTTGGATTAGTTGTAAATGTGTACTGCAAACTCCAGGACAACCTCCAAAAATAGTGAAAAAAAAAAAAGTATAACTGATATTCTAAGAAAGCAGAGAAAATGAAATAATATAAAATCTAAGTTAAAACCACAAACATCAGAAAAAGAGTGAAGACAAAAATAAGAACAAAGAACAAAGGCAACAAATATAAAACCGTAGTAAATATTTATTTAAATATATCTATAATCACTTTTACTGCTAACAATCTAAATATATCAATTAAAAGACAAATTATTACAGTGGTAAAATCCACTAAAATCCTCTCAAAGTGGCTGTAATAATTCATATTCAGGTTTTTTTGTTAACATCAGTTTTCAATTTTGTTTGGTAAGCACCAAGAAACACAGCTGCCAGATGACATGGTAGAAGTATGATTAGTCTTAAAAGAAATTGCCATATTGGCTCCAACGTGGCTGTACCGTCTTGCATTTCCACTAGCAATGAGTGAAATTTCCTGTTGCTCCTTGTTCTTCTCATCAATTTGTGCTGTCAATGATCTGGATTTTGTTCATTCTAATAGGTGTGTAGTGGTATTTCATTGTTTTAATTTGCATTTAATATAAAATGTGGAGATTCTTTTAACAGAATTATTTGCCCCATATGTGTATATATATGTATATACACACACACACATATATATATATGTGTGTGTATATGTGTATATGTATATATGTATCTTCTTTGGTAAGATGTCCTTTAAGGTCTTTGACTCATTTTTTAATTGAGTTATTTCTTTTCCTACTGTTGAGTTTTAAAAGTTCTTAATACATTTCGGGTATTACAAATATTTTGCTTTGTTCTTTTGCGAATACTTTTCCAAGTTTCTGGCTTGTCTTATTGTCTTGACATTGTCCTTTGCAGAGCAGAAGTTTTTAATTTTAAGAAAGTCCAGCTTGTCAATTATCTCTTTCATGGATTATTTCATGCCTTTGGTGTTGTATCTAAAACATCATCACTGTACCCAAGGTCATCTAGGTTATCTCCTATGTTATGCTCTAGAAGTCTTATAGTTTGGCACTTTACATTTAGCTCTATCATGCATTTTGAGTTAATTTTTGTGACAGGTGTTAGGTCTGTCTAAATTCATGTTTTTGCATGTGGATGGCCAGTTAGCTGTTCTAGCACCTTTTCTTAAAAAGACTTCCCTTGCTCCATTGTATGTTCTTTTCTTCTTTATCAAAAACCAATTGACAGTATTTATTTGAGTCTGTTTCTGGGTTCCCTATTTTATTCAATTCATCTATTTTTCTATTTTTTTTCCCAATACCACATTGCCTTGATTACTGCAGCTTTATAGTAAGTCTTGAAGTTGTGTAGTGTCATTGTACAACTTGTTCTTCTTCAATATTGTGTTGGCTATTCTGGGTCTTTTCCTTCTCCATATAAAAATCAGAGTAGAATTTTAATATTCAAAAAATAACTTGCTGAGGTTTTGATTGGGATTGCATTGAATCCGTAGATCAAGTTAGAAAGAACTCCCATCCTGGCATTATTGAATTTTCTTATTTGTGAACATGAAATATCTTTCCTTTTATTTAGCTCTTTTTAATTTTATTTTTAGGGCTTTACACTTTTGATTACATGTATTTTGCATGTATTTTGTTAGATTTATACCTAATTATTTAGTTTTTGGAGGTGCTAATGTAAATGCTATTGTGTTTTAGTTTCAAATTCCACTTGTTCATTACTGGTGTATAAAAAAGCAATTAAATTTGTATATTAACTTTATCTTCTACAACCTTGCAATTATTGCCTATTAGTTTCAGGAGTTTGTTTTTGTTCTTGTTGATTCTTTTGGATTTTTCACATAGATGATTATTTCATCAGTGAACAAAGAAAATTTCATTTTTTACTTCCCCATCTGTATACATTTTCTTTTCTTTTCTTGTTCAGCCTATTGATGTGATTGATTGCATTAATTAATTTTTGCATGTTGAACCAGAGTGTGATACCTGGGATAAATCCCACTTGGCCATGGAGTATAATTGTTTTTATATATTGCTGGATTCCATTTGCTAATATTTGTTGAGGATTTTTGCATCAATGTTTATGAGGTATCTTGATCTGTAATTTTATTTTCTTATAATGGCTTTTCTTGGTTTTGGTATTAGGATAATGATGACCTCACAGAATGAGTTAGAAAGTATTCCTTCTGCTTCTAATTACTTTAAAAGATGCTTAAAGTGCTGTAATTTTTTCCTTTAACATTTGATATAATTTACCAGTGAACCCATCTGGGCCTGGTGATTTCTGTTTGAAAGACTATTAATCATTGATTAAATTTTTAAATAGTTATGCACTTATTCAGGTTGTCTATTCTTGTGTGAGTTCTGGCACATGGTGTCTTTTGAGAAATTGGTCCATTTCATTTAGGTTATTAAATATGTAGACATAGAGTTGTTCTTACTATTACTTCATTATCCTTTTAATGCTCATGAAAACTGAAATTCTAATAATAGCAATTCGTATTTTGTCTTTTTTTTTTGCTTGGCTAGAGGCTTATTCATTTTATCTATCTTTTTAAAAACTAGCTTTTGTTTTTGTTGATTTTCTCTATTGATTTCCTCTTTTCAATTTCACTGATCTCTGCATTGATTCTTGTTACTTATTTTCTTCTGCTTACATTGTATTTAATTTTCTTTTTCTAGTTTCCTGAGGTGGAAACTTACATTATTTATGATGGGTCTACTTCTATTTTACACATCCAGTACAATAAATTTCCCTGAAAACACTGCTTTTGCTACAACCCACAAATTTTCATAAGTTATATTTTTATTTTTACTTATGCAAAATATTGTTTAATTTACATTGAGATTTCTTTTATAACCTATGTGTTATTTGGAAATGTGTTGTTTAATCTCTGTGTATTTTGGAACTTTTCAATTATTTTTCTGTCATTGATTTCTTAGTTTTATTTTATTATATTCTGAGAGAAAACATTATATGATTTCTATATTTAAAAATTTGTTAAGCTGTGTGTTTCAATCCAGAATGTGGTCTGTCTGGTGAGCTTAAGAGGAATGGATATTCTGCTGTAGTCTGTAAATGTCAATTATAGCCAGTATTGTTGAGTTCGACAATGTTCTTACTAATTTTCTGCCTGTTGGATCTATTTCTGCAGATGGATGTTTAAGTTTCCAACTATAATAGTTGAGTTCCTTGCAGTTCTACCAGTTTTTAACCTCATATAGTTTGATGCTCTGTTGTTAGTTGCATACATATTAAGAATTAGTTACATCTTATTAGAGAACTTACCTATTGTGTAATAACTTTCTTTATATCTGATAACTCTTCTTGCCTTAACGTTCACTCTGTCTCAAATTAGTATCATTATTCTGCTTTCTTTTGCTTAGTGTTAACATATTTTTTAAATATGAATTAAAATATTTTTAAAATAGAAAATATAAATTTTTTTTAAATGAAGATATACTATTCTTCATTCATTTACTTTTAATCTATTAAACTCACCAAGGGCATTCTTTCTGTTACACTGTTTTTGATTTCCAGAATATATTTTGGGTTCTTTGTTAAGATTTTTGTATGTCTTCATATTTACAGTGGCATTTTTGTGAACAACATATATAGTTGGATCACGCTCTTTAATCCACTCTAAAAACTCTGTCCTTTTATTAACACATTTAGACTACTGACATTAAAAGTGATTATTGGTATAGTTAAGTAAATATCTATTATATTTGGTTCTATTTTGTTTTTATTGCCCTTGTTCTTTGTTCTTATTTTTGTATTCCACTCTTTTTCTGCCTTTTGTAGTTTTAACTGTGATTTTATATTATTCCATTTTCACTGCTTTCTGAAAATACCAGTTATTCTTTGTTTTTCACTATTTTTGATGGTTGTCTTGGAGTTTGCAGTACTCATTTACAACTAATCCTAGTCTACTGTCAAAAAACATTATACCACTTCAAGATTAGTGTGAGTACCTTATAACAAAATAATGTTAATTCTTTCCTCTCATCTCTTATATCATTGCTGTCGTTAATTTCACATATATAAGCATACATAAGCATAATACCATTCTATATTATACATATATACTACGTACACATAAGCATACATAATCTTATATATTGTCATTATTTTAAGCAATTTAAATCTGTTGGGTCAATTGAGAATTTTTTAAAATTAAAGTTTTTATTTTACCTCCATGTATTTCTTCTTCAGTACTTTCTGTTCTTTATGTAAATACGAGTTTCTAACCTATATTTTCCTTTTTAGCTGCAAAAATCTTCTTTTAACATTCCTTGCAAGGCAGTTCTACAGGTAACAAATTTTCTCAAATTTGTTTAAGAAAGTCTATTTCTCCTTCACTTTTGAAAAATAATTTTTCAGAGTAGAGAATTCTAGGTTAGTGGATTTTTCTCTCTCAACAGTATTTATTTATTTATTTATTTATTCATTTATTTATTTATTATCTTCCATTTTTTTAATCTTTGCTTTTCCATAATTTTAAAAGGATATGCCGATATTTGGTTTTGGCTTGTTGTTTGGTTTTAGCATTTATCCTGTTTTCGTGTTCTCTGGCTTCCTGGATTTATCTTTGGTTTGGTGTTTAACAGTAATTTGGAAAATTTCTCAGTCATTGTTTCAAATATTTGTTTCTACTCTTTCTTTCTTTATTCTTCTTCTTGTAGTCCCATCAGATGTATTGTAACATATTTTGTAGTTGTCACACAGTCCTTGAATGTTCTGTTTTGTTTGTTTGTTTGTTTGTTTGTTTTTCTTTCAGTCTTTGTTCTTTTTGCTTTTCGGTTTTGGAGGTTTCTACTGATGTATCCTTAATCTCAAACAATCCTCAGTTAGTCTACAAATAGGCCCACTGAGAGGATTCTATTTTGGTTATAGTGCTTTTGCCTCCTAGAATTTATTTCTGGCTCACTTAGGATATGTATTTATCTGCTTACACTGCCCATCTGTTCTCACATTCTGTATTTTATTTGTTAGCACCCTTAACTTATTAATCACAGTTGTTTCTTTAAAAAAAAATCTTATCTGATATTCCAATATTCCTGCCTTGTCTGGTTTCTATGCTTGCTCTGTCTCTTCAGATTGTCATTTTTGCCTTTTAGGATGTCTTATAATTTTTTTTAATGATGTACTAGGTAATAGGAACTGTTGTAAATCGTTTTCTATTAATGTAGTGGTAAGGTGTGGAGGAGGGGAAGTGTTCTGCAGTACTCTGATTAGGTTTCAATCTTTCAGTAAGAACATGTCTCCAGACTGTGAACTTTGCAAGTGTTTCCTGTTTTGTTTTGTTTTTTTCTCCCCAATTAGGTGGAACAGGGGGCCTAGAGTGGGCTAGAGTTGGGTATTTTCCTTCTCCCAGGTCGATTAGGCTCTGATGGTACCCAAGGAGGTTAGGCTCTGGTTAACTAGTTTCCTTGAGGAGAGGCCTTATTTAGAATACCAGACTGCTCTGTTCCTTCCCGCCCCCACCCCCACCCCCCAATTCTGGAAGTGTGGGAATTTTTCTCTGAATTTACTATGAGAATCTGGTCAACATCCTTTAGGTAAAACTTAGAAAAGTATGGAGGCTTCTCTATGACTCGATCGTCCTGGAGTTCTAACTCTCAAGATTTGTCTGTACTTTTATAATTTATCAATCTCTGCTTTTGTAAGCCATGATTTCCTGTATTTGCCTGTCTCTCAAATTTTGAGGTCAAAGGTTTGTTCTGTAAATATTGTTGAGGCATTTTTTCCAGATTGAGAAAAATGCCTTGAGTGTCTGCCTAGCCTGGTCTCATTAACATGCATCTACATAGCCCTCCTGTGACAGACAGCAGAGAAAATACAGAGACAGGAGGGTTTGTCTTCACCTCTCTTATGGATCCGAGATCTGTTGATTTTTTTTCAGTCTGTCACCTTTTTGATTAGGATAAGGTGGCAACTTTCAAGCTCCTTACATGAAGAACCAGAAACCAGAATTCTGAGCAGGAGTTTAAAGCTGAGCACTGTGTACGCCTCTGTGGTCTTTCTGAAAAGAAAGGATGCAGTAAAACACAGGGCACAGGGGTGAAACTAGAACACAGGGATCCTGAGGCTCTGTCTTGAAAGAAAGCAGTTTTGCTTTAGTCTACTTGTATATTGTCCTTTAGTTTTTTGGAATAATTGATTCTACTATATAAAGACGGAGACATACAGAGAGAGACAGGTTATTAATAGGTAGATAATGAATGAATGGATGGATAAAAAGATAGATGATGCATAGGTACAAAGAATATGCCTGATTGCTACGGGTGGAGAAGGCACATAATGACCTTCTAATTCTTGTGCTCTATATCAGTTTGTTTTGTTTTTATCTTTCTTCAGTCATGGATCTAGAGAGTCTGCTTTAGGTGACAAGTTATTATTTAAGAGCGATCTCTGAGGATGTCTTGTATAATCACAATAGGTAGAGTCTTATTTCTAGACCTTACTATCTTGTTTCTAATTATTACTTTTAATTTACCATTGTAAGTTCAGACATATAACTCTCTCCTAATTGTTTTCAAATTCAACATCTCTACTTAACAAGAACTGAAAGTCTTAAAAATGAGCGTTGTAATAAAAGCTATAGTCCCACATTAGTTTTATTTATGGAAGGAACTAATGATAAAATCAAAAGTGAGAAAAAATACACAGATATGGGTAAAGTGAAGCTTGCAGGCCAAAGTTTCCAATTAATAAAGCTTTTTATTTTTCTTCTAGGATCATCTACTATCCATTTAGATACAGGCTTCAATACTGAACAAAAACTAATGTTCAAGAATTTATGCAATTGAACGTTTCTGCTTTCAAACTGCCTATGCCCTTATTTGGAAGTCAAGGGTAAATTTCCGATTCACTCTATGAAAGGCTGTCAGCTTACCTCAATGTAAATAAATATTCTAGATTTCCTGGTTGTTTGCCTTACCTGCTAGAAAATTCCTGGAGTGAGGAATAAAAATAAATATAAAGATACCAGTGTGGTTACTTAATTCCTCACCTTGTTAGTAGAAGAAAATTTACATAATTTAATTTCCCACCCTCCTGTCTCTGTATTTTCTCTGCTGTCTGTCACAGGAGGGCTATTTAGATGCATGTTAATGAGACCAGGCTAAGCAGACACTCAAGGCATTTTTCTCAATCTGGAAAAAATGCCTCAACAATATTTACAAAAGTCTATGACAAGACAGTTGCATAATCAATTGTCAAACTTAAAAAAGTTAGGAGGCAAAAGAGAGGCAAGGTGAGATCAAGACGGTTGTACTTAAAAAAACATGGCACACAGTATTTATCTTTTTTCTTGGTCTAAAGTCATATGGTATCATCTAGACTTTGTACAAATGTCCTTGATTTAGATACCATTTTGTTCCAACAATCTTGACTCACAATAACAGAGAAAAATTACATGAAAATATCAGAAATGGAAAAGTAGCCTATTTGTCAATCACTTTCTATCAAAGACTTCATATTGTTAAATAGAGATATACTTAACAATAAGCAAGGCAGATGAGTGCTGATATAATAGATTTCACACAATCAAGAATTTGCTCCCTTTCTACCTTAAAAGATATTACAAAATGCCTAGATACAGAAATTTTACATTATATATTGATTTTAAAGATAGTATCATTTCCTACAAAAATAATAAAAGCCCAAAAATATATAAGAACAAAACATAGGAACAAAATAAATATGATGATTAATAAATGTATCTAATAAGTTACTATTTAATCTGTTTTGATTTGTTGCCATTGTGTAGGTGAAAATAAAGAAGGGGTAATCTTGAAATGTATGGGTGTCCTAAGCATGAAGAGAGACTCTCAGGATAATGACATTGAAATTGTAAAGAAAAAGTGTTATATATATGTGCACACACACACATACACACAAGTATACATACATATGTATATATACATCCTTTTAAAAAAATAAAATTAAAAAAATCCAATTAAAAAATTAATTACCCTGAAGATAGAGATGGCCTGCTTATAATAAAAAGACTTAGTAATTTTTCATGAGAAAAAGATGCTTACAATCTATAGTGAACTCCTTATTTGGGCTAAGGGAGGTATTACCATAAATGCAATAGATACCATTTTGCCCCAGCCATTTACACATGAAACATTTAGTTAGATTCTGAGCATTTCATTTTAAGAGACAATTTGACATTTTATAGAATGTCATTAATAGAATGATTATGTGTGTGGAATCTTCAGCATATAAAGAACTAAAGATGTAGTTGATGATCATCCCAAAAGAGAAAATAGCAGGAATAAAACAAGATCTCTACCCAATGCACTCTGACACAAATAAGAAGTTTCATTCATTTAGCACTAATCCAGTGATATCCATCAGGGCCATTGTGTAAGAGAAGAGAAGAGGAGGCATATTAGTTGTGATATAACCAACTCTGTCACAAATAATATGCAAGCCTAGACTCATATTGAGGGTGGGCTGTAGAAAGATTTCCTGTACTAGATGGTGCTTAATTTTAAAGATATATTTACCTGTGAGTCCTAGATGATATATTATTTATATCTCTTCCTAAAAGCTTACCAGATCCATTCCTAAAAATAAGATTTGTTATAAGTAATTCTAGAATATTCCCTCTAGAATATTCTAGAATATTCACTCTAGCGTATTCTAGAATGTCATTTAGAAAATAAAATGTGTCTTTCAAAGCCCCTTTCCACCACCTACCTTTGGTTAACTCTCTGAGTCTTTCTTATTTTCTTCCATAAGCCATCATTTCCATTCCCTTCTCTTCTTGATAATAATGTAATTTCATAAAAGTACCTCATATACACATTCAACATAAGTTGTAAACAAATAGTTGCTGGTTAAAATTAAGATAGTTCCTATGAGTTTTATATGTTTACAGATGAAGCTCTAACTTGAAATGTAGGACAACAGCAATCTTAATTTTTTGTGTGGGGAGACCTTTCCAGAGACCCATTAATAGTGCATGAGAGGCTGACTAATCTACCTGTTAGTGGAAAAAACATAAAGCAACTATGCTTCTGGGTTGCAGAATAAAGAAACCCATCCAAATTTTCCAAAAGATGGTCACTAGGGAACTCACCAGTTCATTCACCTCTGTTAAGTACTTCTAATTTAGAAGAAATAAAACAGTTCGGTGTCCTTGTGGCCTTTTCTTAGTCATCTTTACCAGTTCATTATCCTATACCTGACCTTTAAATTTTAAGTTCCTCAAACATCTTTCCAAATTCCTTTCTCTTCTGACAGAATCATCTCTATAATCTTTTAACTCTACTATAATCCACTATATTTTCTTCAAATAAAATATCCATGCAATTTTTAAAAAAACAATTGATCTCTCTTTCTTTGCGTCTATACCCTTATATGTAACTACTTTCCTAACATGTCTAGCTGAGATATCTTAAAGGCTACTCAACTAAATATGTCTGAAATTAAATTTATTATCTTTCCCTCAAACCAGATCTTTTTCTCGGGTGATACATTTTATAAACAAAGCAATAATGTATATAATTGTGCAAGTCAAATCTAGCATTTATCCCTGGTTCCTCCTACTGCTTCACACTCATGATTCATATGTCTTCATTTATTATTAATATCATCTTCTAAATATTTCTCAAAACTGGCTTCTTTAATTCATCTTAATAAGTTCACCAACATAGTTTTACCTACCTTCCTCTCTTTCTCGGACCACTCCAATAGTTAGCTAATGGCTTTCAACTCAGATTACTGCCTCTGTTTCAATCCATTCTACATATGGAAATGAGTGATCTTTTAAAACTGGAGATCTCATTAAAAAGGCTAAAGCTCTTAGCATGGACTAAACTACCCTGCTTATTCTCATCCTGCATTCATTTGCTGTCACTGCCTCTCCCCAGCTCATCTTCTGCTTAGACCCTAGAACTTTATTCAGCTTTCAGAAAACTATGCTCCCTCACAATGAAGGTCTTTGCACTTGTACTTTCTCCCATCTGCTTAAAATATTCTGTTCAAACCTTCTTTTCACATTAAACTACTCTTCAACTGTTGGCTTTCAACTCACATGGTTTTCCTTTTAAAATAGGCATGCTTGATGTCTCATACTGAATCAAATCCATTCATAGAATTTCATGACAACATACATTTCCAACATAATATGTTTAAGACTTTTTAAGTATATTTGTGTGATCACTTAATGTTGGCTTCACCCTCTATATTATAGGTGCCACAAGGACAGGTATCACGTGTGTTTTCATGATTCACTGCAAAATACATACTTACAAATGTGATAATTAAGTAAATGAAAGAAAGAATACATGAATAAAACAAGACATTTGAAATTTAAAAAACTACAAAAGGAACTTCTGGAGTATTGACAAGTTTTGCTTTATTTGCTCTATTTGTATTTAACTTTGTTAATAGTCATCAGATTGTACTGAGGAGCAGTATTTTTTTGAAAGTTTACTTTGATGAAATTACTATAAAATCAATAATGCAAAGGTTAAATTGATGTAGGCATTAAGCAAGATATTTCTTTGAGCGTGTTTAAGATTTCTATTTTCTGATTTGTTCAAAGTGATTTCTAGAAACACTTTGAAAATATCCTATGGATTGGATAAATAAGCTTGAGTAAAAAAATATTTTTTGAATTTTTTTTTCAAAATAGTAATTTAAAGGCATTCATGCAAATTTCTTTGTTCTTTGTGTTTTTATGCAGAAAGAATACCATTTCTCTTCATTCTACTTTTAAATATTCAAACACATTTCTCTAGCGTATTCTCCATTTAAAATATACATGCACATGGGCAGAATTGCAACTGATTCAGGCCGTCTAAACACATGCCAATGTGCAACTTGAACCCATTTTTGATGTTTTCTATGTTTTTTCCAGAATGACATATTTAGTCTTTTGCTAGTAACTGCAAAAAGATTTTGAAATTGTATAAAATATATAGCATACACATAAAAAGTAGATGCAATAAATTCATATTATTTTATTCAAATTGTTCTAAGATTCAATTATATTATTTTAATCTCTTTTCTGAGATACTCCTTAAGAACTTGTAAACTTGTAATGAAGTATTTGAAGTCACTTCTAGGCAGCTCCTCAACTAAAGAGCGATGGGAAGGTATGTAGACTGACATTAAAGACAATGAAAAGGGATAATGATAGGGACTTAATGTCTGAAAATCCTAGAATTCTGAGTTATTGAGTGTAATGGTTAATTGTATGTATCAACTTGTAGGGTATTTTTTGGATGAGATTACCATTTAAATTGGTGAACACTGAGAAAGCACATTTTCCTCCATAATGTGGGTAGCCTCATTTAATCAGTTGAAGGCCTAACAAGAACAAAAAGATTAGTCTCCACAAACAACGGGGAGTTTTTCAGTAGACTGCCCTTGGACTTATCTACACCATCACACTATTCACTCCCCTGGGTCTCTAGCCTGCTAGCCTACACTGTAGATTTTGGACTCACCAGCTTTCATAATTGTGTGAGTCAATTCCTTATAAGAAATTCATCTATTTTCTTCTCTCTCTTTCTCTGTCTTTCCATATTATATATGCTATTGAATTGTATATTAAAATGGATGAATATTTTGAGATATAAATTAAGTATGAGTAAAGCTCCTAAAAAACAGAAATAAAAAAGGAAGTTCACTATTGCAATTAAATCTGAGAAGGGTATCTATATTTTTCAGCACTCAACCATATATATATATACACACACACACACATATATATATGTCACAGTGAATATATCTAATCATATATAAAATCTGTGAACAATTTTATACTTCCACAATACTCATGGAATGAATATTTATAGAGTATTTTTCTGTTCTGGAAGTTTGTGTCCATTTCATCTAATCTCTTTTCCAAGATTTAGAAGTAGATTGCATATTTTCTTTCTCTGTTGCTTAAGATATTTTCTAGGACAGTAGCATTATAATACTGGCAGAACACATACAAAGAGAATTGAAACAGGACCCCTTCTTTACACCATATGCAAAAATCAACTCAAGATGGATTAAAAACTTAAATGTAACACGTAAACCTATAAAAACCATTGAAGAAAACTTGCAAAATACCATTCTGGACATACATCCTGGCAAAGATTTCATGAAGAAGATGCCAAAAGCAACTGCAACAAAAATAAAAATGGAAAAGTAATTAAACTAAAGGATCTAATTAAACTAAAGAGCTTCAACACAGCAAAAGAAACTATCAATAAACAACCAGCCCACAGAATGGGAGAAAATATTTGCAAACCATGCATCTGACAATGGTCTAATATTCATAATCTATAAGGAACTTCAGTAAATCAACAAGCAGAAAACAAAACGAAACAAAATCAGAAAGCGAGCAAGGGATATGAACAAGCACTTTTCAAAAGGAGACATACGCACAGTCAAAAAGCGCATGCAAGAAAATGCTCAACATCACTAATCATTAGAGAAATGCAAGTCAAAACCACAGTGAGATACTATCTCATACTAGTTCGAATGACTACGATTAAAAAGTCAAAAGATAACAGATGCTGGTGAGGCTGCAAAAAATAAAAAAAAAATAGAGGGAATGCTTATACATTGCTGGTGGGAATGTAAATTAGTTCAAACACTATGGAAAGCAGTTTTGTAATGTCTCCAATAAATTAAAACAGAACTACCATTCTACCCATTAATCTTATTATTGGGTATATACCCAAAGGAATGCAAATTACCATAAAGATGTATGCTTGCATATAGTCATCACAGCACTATTCACAATAGCAAAGACATGGAATCAATCCAGGTGCCCATCAACAGTGGACTGGAAAAATAAAATGTGGTACATATACACCATGGAATACTACACAGCAATAAAAACAAGACTGTGTACTTGGTAGCAGCAGGGATGGAGCTAGAGGTCATTATCCTAAGTAAATTAAAGCAAGAACAGAAAACCAAATACCACATGTTCTCACTTATTAATGGGAGCTAAACATTGAGTACATACAGACACAAAGAAGGGGCCAATAGACATAGGGGCCTACTTCAAGGTAGAGGGTGGGAAGAGAGTGAAGATCAAAAAACTACCTATAGGGTACTATGCTCCTTACCTGTGTGACAGAATAATCTGTACAAGAAACCCCCATGACATGCAGTATGACTGCACATGCACCCCTGAAACCAAAATAAAAGCTAAAAACAAATACTGGCAGGACATTTTAAAAACAAGCGGGACCTTCAAAATTCTTAATGATTATTTTATAGGCAATAGCATACACTCTTTTATCATGGGGGGAAACACATGGACAAGAGAAAGTGTCTTTCTCTAGCTTTCTCTTGTAATTGACAGAACTGGACTCAGATTTGGTTTGCCACATTCCCTCCCTCTCCTGTTTTCTGTTTGTTCGTTTGTTTGGTTTTTCCACTCTGAGTAAACTACCTCTTGAGTAAACAAAACATATCGGGTAGTTTCTGAAAAGGCCTGTCAGAAACTGGCATGTTGAATCCCCAGTACTGAAAAACATGGAAGTAAGCAAAGTTGTCACCTCCATGCCAAATTTACTAGGAGCTGAGTTCCGGGTATATCAAGTAAAGGAGTTCCACCAGGACTAGATAAATAATTTTCAGGACCCAATACAAAGTGAAAGTTCTGGAACCCTTGTTCAAAAATTGCTAAGAATTTCAAGACCATGAGACCAAGGTATGAAACACAATGTTGCGCCCCTTGAAAGTGGGGCCCTGTGTGGCTACAGGAAAGCATGCCCTGGTTCCAGATATACTTCAACTCCTTACTTTGTAGCAGGTGCTTCTTTAAGTACTCAAATGGTAAAGATTGGCACTCATTATCCTGAGCTAATGAAGAACAATTTCAGGTGAACTTTAGCAGTCTGAATTGGGTATGAGTGAGCAATGACTACCTAATTACTACCAAGAAAATAACTGCCTCTCAGATAGATGAGAAATGAGTAAGTGTTTAGTTGCAACAGTTAAAGCCAAATAATTTGTGCTGAAAACATTATTTGTATTGAAGCAAATGACTATCGAAGTGCAGAAGCTATTTTGTGTTTAACATAGATTTATACCCTATACCTTAGACTTTTAAGAACATAAAACACACCAGTATCTTTGTAAGCAACTCCAATGCCAGCGTGTTTTGTGATAGAGTACTTAGGTTAACTCCCATACTTTAGAAAAATTTTAATTGATAGCATTTATTTTCAAATTCTTTAGCCATTCAAACAGGGTGAGAAGAGGACCAAAATTTTAAAAGCACAGATAAGGACTCGCTTTTGTTAAGATCGTTCACTTTTAGCAAGCACCGATTGACAGAAGATATACATTCTAGACTTTTTTTTTTTTTTTTTTTTTATTATACTTTAAGTTCTAGGGTACATGTGCATAACGTGCAGGTTTGTTACATATGTATACCTGTGTCATGTTGGTGTGCTGCACCCATCAACTCGTCGGCACCCATCAATTCATCATTTATATCAGGTATAACTCCCCAGTGCAATCCCTCCCCCCTCCCCCCTCCCCATGATAGGCCCCAGTGTGTGATGTTCCCCTTCCCGAGTCCAAGTGAACTCACTGTTCAGTTCCCACCTATGAGTGAGAACATGCGGTGTTTGGTTTTCTGTTCTTGTGATAGTTTGCTAAGAATGATGGTTTCCAGCTGCATCCATGTCCCTACAAAGGACGCAAACTCATCCTTTTTTATGGCTGCATAGTATTCCATGGTGTATATGTGCCACATTTTCTTAATCCAGTCTGTCACTGATGGACATTTGGGTTGATTCCAAGTCTTTGCTATTGTGAATAGTGCCGCAATAAACATACGTGTGCATGTGTCTTTGTAGTAGAATAATTTATAATCCTTTGGGTATATACCCAGTAGTGGGATGGCTGGGTCATATGGTACATCTAGTTCTAGATCCTTGAGGAATTGCCATACTGTTTTCCATAATGGTTGAACTAGTTTACAATCCCACCAACAGTGTAAAAGTGTTCCTATTTCTCCACATCCTCTCCAACACCTGTTGTTTCCTGATTTTTTAATGATTGCCATTCTAACTGGTGTGAGATGGTATCTCATTGTGGTTTTGATTTGCATTTCTCTGATGGCGAGTGATGATGAGCATTTTTTCATGTGTCTGTTGGCTGTATGAATGTCTTCTTTTGAGAAATGTCTGTTCATATCCTTTCCCCACTTTTGGATGGGGTTGTTTGTTTTTTTCTTGTATATTTGTTTGAGTTCTTTGTAGATTCTGGAAATTAGCCCTTTGTCAGATAAGTAGATGGCAAAAATTTTCTCCCATTCTGTAGGTTGCCTGTTCCCTCTGATGGTAGTTTCTTTTGCTGTGCAGAAGCTCTTTAGTTTAATTAGATCCCATTTGTCAATTTTGGCTTTTGCTGCCGTTGCTTTTGGTGTTTTAGACATGAAGTCCTTGCCCATGCCTATGTCCTGAATGGTACTACCTAGATTTTCTTCTAGGGTTTTTATAGTAATAGGTCTAACATTTAAGTCTCTAATCCATCTTGAATTAATCTTCATATAAGGAGTAAGGAAAGGATCCAGTTTCAGCTTTCTACTTATGGCTAGCCAATTTTCCCAGCACCATTTATTAAATAGGGAATCCTTTCCCCATTTCTTGTTTCTCTCAGGTTTGTCAAAGATCAGATGGCTGTAGATGTGTGGTATTATTTCTGAGGACTCTGTTCTGTTCCATTGGTCTATATCTCTGTTTTGGTACCAGTACCATGCTGTTTTGGTTACTGTAGCTTTGTCTCAGCCCAAAACCTTCTTAAGCTGATAAGCAACTTCAGCAAAGTCTCAGGATACAAAATCAATGTGCAAAAATCACAAGCATTCTTATACACCAGTAACAGACAAGCAGAGAGCCAAATCAGGAATGAACTTCCATTCACAATTGCTTCAAAGAGAATCAAATACCTAGGAATCCAACTTACAAGGGATGTAAAGGACCTCTTCAAGGAGAACTACAAACCACTGCTCAGTGAAATCAAAGAGGACACAAACAAATGGAAGAACATACCATGCTCATGGATAGGCAGAATCAATATTGTGAAAATGGCCATACTGCCCAAGGTAATTTATAGATTCAATGCCATCCCCATCAAGCTACCAATGAGTTTCTTCACCGAATTGGAAAAAACTGCTTTAAAGTTCATATGGAACCAAAAAAGAGCCCGCATTGCCAAGACAATCCTAAGTCAAAAGGACAAAGCTGGAGGCGTCACGCTACCTGACTTCAAACTATACTACAAGGCTATAGACTTTTTTTTTTCATAAGGTGATCTTAATTTCACAGTTGAGAGATTCCTATTTGCCTCTCTCTAGCCATTTAGCCACCAACGATTTCACTTGTTTCACTACTCTTTGTTTTTCTTTTCTTTTTTTTTTTTTTTTTGAAACTCCTTGCAATATTTTTCACTTCTTTATTCAATTGTTCTCTGTTCTCTGTGTAAATCCTTGATGATGTCTGAAATTTTCCTAAGTGTTTGTCAGGTCTTGAGATTTTCCTGATACTTAGGAATGCTCGTCGGAGAAATAGATTCCAAAAAATAGTTTCCAAAGTATCATTCATGACTGGACTGGCAAAGTTACCAAGTGGATGTAAACTTTGTACCTGACTTTGTACCTTTCCTGGCTTAACAGATGGTTAAGACATCAGCTCTCACTTTGGCTTTTCATGCAATTTATTTTTTTCCTTGGAACATTTTTCTTTTTCAGAAACAGACTTTATAGAGCATTTTACGCCCTATTTCCAGCCTCAGGGCTTGCCTAGTTTTGTATGAAAGATTTCCAGAAATGTGAACTGTTGGCATTTTCTAATACCAAGATTTACTCTCTTATTTAATGATTTATTTAAAATATATTCCTCCTTTGAACTAACATGGTATGTTTTCCTCCATTTAATTTTAAATTAAATATTTTATTTGAAGGTAACTGTAGATTCACTTGAAGTTGTAAGAAATAAGACAGAGAAATCCCGTATATCCTTTATTCAGTTTACCCCAGTGGATACATCTTGCAAAACTGTATAGCATTATCACAAACAGGATTGACAGTGATACAATCCATGGATCTTATTGGAATATACAGTTTTTTTTATGCCTCTATATGTGTTTACTTCTATCCAATTTTATTATTTGTGTAGGCCCATGTATCCACCATCACAGCCAAGATGCAGAGTAGTTCCATTATCACAAGTAGCCCCCATGTTGGTCTTTTACAACACACTCACAGCCACTTATCTGTTTTCCACTACTATAATGTTGTCATTTCAAAAATGTTACATAAATGGAATCATATAATATGTAACTCTTTAGAATCAGCACAATTCACTCGCATAATTCCTCGAGATTTGTTCAGGTTGATGTGTGTACAATAGTTTGTTTCCTTATATTGCTAAGTGATATTCCATTGTATAAATACACTACAGTTTCTTTAACCATTCACTAATTAAAAGTCATCTGGGGTTTTAAAATTTTATCTATTATGAATAAAACCATGTGAACATTTGGGTACAGATTGTGTGAATATAAATTTTCATTTCTTTGAAATAGAACAAAAATACAATTGTTGGGTTGTATGGCAATTGCATTTTTAATTTTATAAGAAACCACCCAATTATTTTCCAGAGTGAGTGTAACATTTAACATTCTCACCAGCTATGTATAAGTGATTCAGTTTCTCCATTTCCCTGTGAGTATTCGGTGTTATCTTCATTGCTTATTTGATCAAATCTGATAGGTATATAGTGATGTCTCATTGGAAGATTAGTTTCTATTTCTGTAATGATTAAATGATGTTGAACACGTTTCTATTTGTGTATGTGCCTTCTCTGTATCCTCTTCATATCTTTAGTCCATTTTAAAATTGGATTTCGTACTGTGGTTACAATAATAATTTTCAGAAACTTTGTTGTGTTTGTAAAAAATTTGGCTAGATTTATCTGGTGTATTCAATGCTTCAATGCTTTCATTTTTTTTTTTTTTTCTGCTTGTGCAGCCTGAAGGGATGTGTGTGAGGTGGTCCTTACCTTGCTATAACAAAATATCTTGGCCGGCTAATGTATTAAAAAGGAGGTTTAATTGGTTCCAGTTCTGCAGACTATACAGGAAGCATTGCACCTGAGGCACTCCGTTTCTAATGAGTAATCTGTTTCTAGTGTAAGGAAGCTTACAATCATGGTGGAAGGTGAAGGCGGAGCAGGCGTCCTACATGGAAAGAGTGGGAATAAGAAGAGGGGTGGCATACACTTTTAAACAACCAGATCTCACGAAAACTCACTCGCTATTATGGGGATAGCACCAAGCTGCCTCTATAACCCAAATACCTCATATCAGGCCATACCTCCAACATTGGTGATTACATGGCAACATAAGATTTGAGGGGGCAAATATTCAAAGTATATTATTCTGGCGTGGCAACTCAAATCTCATGTCCTTCTTACGTTGTAAAATACAGTTACACCTTCCCAGTAGTTGCCCAATTAACTCATTCCAACATCAGCTCAATCAAAAGTCCCAAGACCAAAATCTCATCTGGAGATGAGTTCCTTCTATCTATGAGCCTGTGAAACTAACCAAGTTATTTACTTTCAAGATACAATAAGGGTACCGGCATTGGGTAAACATTTATATTCCAAAAGTGAGAAATCGGTCAAAAGAAAAAGGCTATAGGCCTCATACAAGTTCAAAACTCATCTTAACCTGACTTGGATGTGCTTAGTCTAGGAAAGAAGAAAAAGGCAATAGTTAACTCATATCTAAGAATAGTGAGCACCATTTCTTAGCCTTAAAATATTCACAAAAATTATAACTGTATATAATAAGATTATGTATCTCATTAATGTTCCAAATTACTTATTTTGATTATAATTATAGGTTTTGGTATGAGATTTTGGATCTCTTTCACTTATTGACTGGGAGAAATGAATAGTTTTATCCTGAGTTAAGCAAAAATGCCTGGAAGATGGTAGATTAAGAATTAGAAAGATTAAGGAAGTAAAAATACTAGAATAGATATATTATGTTACAATGCAAGACAACATGATAACATAATACATGGAAACCCATATAAAATGCCATTTGCCAAGACCATCAAGAATGCACTGGCACTGATGAGAGGAACACCAGTGTTACTAACAAATTCAAGGGTGGCTCACTTCCACAGGCCAGAGCTGATGGTAAGAGAGATGGTCCCAGTCCAGGGCTCATTAATATTTATGGAGATAAGGCAGTTCTGAAATAATAGAGGCCAGGTGGTGATGTTTAGCTGCCAGAAATCAGTACACAATTATTGTAATGACCATCAAGGTCAGAAGAGCAGCCAATAAGTCTTGGCCCAGAGAGAGTAATGGACGTGGTTAATAGTGCGTGGCATCCCTAAGGGGAAAGAGACAGCTAGGCAATAAGAATATAGTTTAATATCTATAACCAAAAAAGACAAGAATGGAGAAGCAGTAGACTGAGGGCTGCCACCCCAATAAAAAGCCATGCATGATCCCTTGCTCAGTTTCCAGGTTTGAGTCAATTTTCAAATTCAGAACTTGTCAACTAATAAAGTGAATGGGTCCCTAGGGGGATGACTTTATAAGAAGACTGTGGCAAGTATGATTCCCCCAATCCTTTCATTAGTTAATCTACAGCCATTTATACAGGTGACTATATAGTGGGGAACAGAATATCTAGACATATTGAGGAAAACAAGGCATAAGTTCTGAGTTGATATTCATATTCATCAGTGACTCAAAGCATCATCTTGACACCCCTGTTAGGAGGGAGTTTGCAGGAGCCATGTAACAACGGGATACCCAGCTAAAATTCTGATTCTATTCCCACCTTCACCACTGTTATTCAACATAGTACTGGAAGGCCTAGATAGAGCAATCAGACAAGAGAAAGAAATAAAAAGCATCCAAATTGGGAAGGAATAATAAGTTTATGTATCTCATTAATATTCCAAAGTAGTTATTTTGATAATATAATTAATCAAAATATTGATTAAAGGCTTTGGTGTTAGATTTTGAATCCATTCCACCTATTGGCTGGAACATGAGATTTGGAGGGACAAATATCCAAGCTATATCAGGGTGAAAAGTGTTTTCCAGAACAATTCCCATTATTTGGAGATGGTATGATCTTATATTTTGAAAAACCCAAAGACTCCTTTAAAAGCTATTAGAACTGATTTAAAAATTTAGTAAAGTTGTAGAATACAAAAGTAACATACAAAAATTAGTAGCATCTATATGCCAAAAGCAAAGGTGCCAAGAAAATACATAAGAGAAAGGACAGTCTCTTCAATAAATGATGCTGGGAAACTGAATATTCATATGCAGAAAGAGGAAACTGGATTCCTTTATTTTGACATATACGAAAGTTAAATAAAAAATGATTAAAAACGTAAATGTAAGAACTCAAACCATAAAAGTAGTGAAATAAAACTTTTGGAAAACTCTAGAACATTGGTCTGGGAAAAAGATATTTTGAGTAATACCCAAAGCACAGGTTACCAAAGCAAAAATAGACAAATGGGGTCACATCAACTTTAAAAGCTGCTGCACAGCAAATGATAAAATCCACAAAGTGAGGATACAATCCCCAGAATGTGAGTAAATATTTGCAAACTACCCTTCTGATAAGGGATAAATAACCAAAATATGAGAGGAGCTAAAACAACTCTATAGAATAAAAATCTAATAATCCAGTTTATAAATGGCCAAAAGACCTCAAGAGACATTTCTCAAAAGAAGACATACAAATGTCAACCAGGCATACGAAAAGGTTCAAAATGAGCTATCATCTCACCCAGTTAAAACGGCTTTTATCCATAAGACAGGCAACAGTAAACGCTGGTGAAGATGTAGAGGAAAGGGAACCTTTGTACACTGTTGTTGGGAATGTAAATTAGCAACTATGAAGAACAGTTTGGAGGGTCCTCAAAAAGCTAAAAATAGAATTACCATATGACACAGCAATCTCACTGCCAGGTACATATCAAAAAAAGGAAAATCAGTATATTAAAGAGATATCTACACTCCCTTTTTTATTGCAGCACTATTTGCAATAGCCAAGATTTGGACACCAAAATGTCCTTCAACAGATGAATGGATAAAGAAAATGTGGCACATATACACAATGGAATATTGTTCAACCATAAAGAAGAATGAGATCTTATAATTTCCAACAACATGGATCAAACCAGAGGTCATTATATCAGGTAAAATAAGATAGGCACTGAAAGACAAACTTCACATGTTCTCCCTCATTTTTCAGAGCTAAAGATTAAAACTATTGATCTCATGGAGATAGAGAGTAGAATGATTTACCATCACAAAGGCTGGAAAGGACAGTGGGGGTGGGCGGACTGAGAAAGGTTAATAGGTGCAAGAATATAGTCAGATAGAATGAATAAGATTTAGTATTTGATAGCACAATAGGGTTATTACAGTACACAGTAATTTATTGTACATTTTAAAGTAACTAAAAGAGTATAATTGAAATGTTTTTAACACAAAGAAGTGATCAATGTTTGAGGTGATGGATATCCCATTTACCCTGATGTGATTATTACACACTATATGCCTATACCAAAATATCTCATATACCCCACACTATATAAACACCCATTATGTGCCCATACAATACAATAAAATAAAATTCTGATTCTATTGTGTGCAGTGGGTCCACAGACCCACCCAGTGGTCATTTAACTAGTTTTGAACTGTATACCTAAAATCTACATACTTGGAAGTAACAGTAACCTCCCTACTGTGTTGCTAGCTTGTGGTGTAAGAGTTGTTATAGTATAAAAGACCAAGGAAAACATCTTGAACTTCTCTCAACTGTCCTTGGACCACAGAGAAGTAACTTATGACCTGAACTTCTGGTTACATAACTGCAAGGAAAAGAATTAGAATGCCAGATATTAGTAAGTATGGTGTAGTACATGTGAATATACATATGGGGTGAGCACAAAGTGTACAAATTTTGGTATCACACTTTAATAACCAAAACAAGGTATGCACCCCAAAAGAGGAATTGAACATTCAAGTAGATCAGTTAATATTAGCCAGTCTGCACCATAGGTCATGTTGGAACTGATTCAATGTACACGTGAACAGGGCGTCCTGGTGAAGAGATGGGAGAAATGTATGGGCCAGCAGCATGGACTCCCACTAACCAAGGCTGACTCAGTTATTGCTGCCTCTGAATGTCAAAATTGTCAGCAATAGGTATCAATTCTGAGCCTCTGATATGGCACCTTTCTTAACGAAGACTAAGCAGTGGCCACTCGGAAGGCAAGTCAATTCCATTGGGCCTCATCTGTTATGAAAAGGTCAATATTTCATCCTCACAGGGATAAATATCTCTTCTATTCTAGGTATGTGCTTACTTTTCCTACTCACAGATATCAGCAGCGCCACTATCTATCTGAGGGTTTACAAAATACCTAATCCACAGGCACAGAATTTCAAACAAAGGCATTGAAACAGGAAACCTGTGTAGCAAAGAGGGTATGACAGTGATCTCATGATGATAGGACCCACTGGTGTTATCATTATCATATACTGCCCTTCTCAGAAGCCACTGGCCTCATGCAGTTACTGAAGATACTGAAGGGTATACAGGTTCTTCCATTTTCTTTCTTTCTTTCCTTTTTTTTTTTTAGTAGAGACAGGGTTTCATTATGTTGGCCCCAGGCTGGTCTCGAACTCCTGACCTCGTGATCTGCCAGCCTCAGCCTCCCAAAGTGCTGGGATTACAGGCGTGAGCCACTATGCCTGGCTGGTTTGTCCATTTTCTAAAGACACAATTGAAGCTCCAACTCAGAGGCAACACTCGAAACCGATGAGATGCCACCTTTTAGGATCTAGTATATACATTAATTGGAGACCTCTACATAGTCCTGTGTTCCCAAAAGAACAAAAGCATGAGTCTGGAAACCAAAGACGGAAAAGAAGACTGGCCTCAGGTAATTCTTGCTCCATTATACCTGGAATAAATTTATGCAGCAACTCTGAGAAAGCTAGGATTATGGCTCAGACACTTCAGAAATGTCTAGGCTACTTGGCGGCCACTAGCACAGGCTGAAATGATAGTAGTGGGTAGGAAGAATTTCAATTGGATAATAGAGGCAGATTATGAGTACCAGTTGTGACCACAAGGCCAATTGTAGCCACTAAGATTTGTAGTTCATCCCTTTAACCTCTCTCTTCTAAGTTTCTTCTCACAAAATGAGACCAACAAAGACTCTGGAGGAGCTTCTACAGAAACATGTGTCATCTAAGAATGGTCATAAAATACAGTGGTCTGCACTGGCCATAAATACTGCTGCTCAGATTTTCTGCTAGGCAGAGCATAGTAGACTGACAGTCCGAGCTGCTATCTCTCTGGATTCTCCATTGTGTTCAGCCGTCACACTTCCCTGTGATGCTTCCAGACAATGACTGAGTACAGCAGGGGTGCTAGGGCATGACCATTTCTGCAGGACACAGCAGTGTTCCAATGAGAACCTTTGCCTAAGGAACTCCCCATTGGCCTTGTTGAAATTCCTTGACTGTCTGGCAGTGAGACTCTTCTTATCCAATACCTCCTCCTTCCCCCTTTCCTTCCACTGGTGTCAGATTGCATCATAGTCCAAAGGATTATTCCTCGTACATCTACATTCACTCCTTCATCTTTAACGATGTATCTCTTGCACATCTAAACTCATCTGATGTCTGCTTCTCAAGTGACCAAAGCTAATACACCTTTAAAATCAATTCTAGATTGAAGTTGCTATGGTTGCAGGTAGAAAGTGCCAGGTTTCTTTCTCAAGATCTCTTTTCATTTGCCCCTGCCAGTCCTTAAAATTTTTGTTTTCCAACTCTTTTTTCTTTTTATTCTTTCAAAAATTAAATGACAAGAAAATGATATACATTCAGAGACTGAGTATGGAGAATAGAATAAGGAAATGGTGTTTGCATCTTGGATAAAATTGGTAGAAAGTTTTACAGATTAAATTTTTTTTCAAAGGTTTGAAATTTCAGAAAGCTGACTACTGTTTTTGGATCTCCAAATAAATCTTTAAAAACATTTTAAATTAATAAATAATAATTGTACAGATTTATGGAGTACATAGTGATGTTTTGATACATACAAAATATAGTGATCAGATTAGGGTAATTAGCTTATCTGTCATCTCAAATATTTATAATTTTTTTGTTGGCAATATCCAATAGTCTCTCTTTTGGTTATGTGAAAATACATATTTTTGTTAACTATGCTCATCCTACAGTGCTATAGAACATTTGAAGTTATGTCTCCTATTTAGCTATAATTTTGTATCCTGTAGCAAATCTGTCCTGCTTTCCAATTAAATGTTGGTGTTAACTAGGGCAAGTTTCTTATGTATATACATCTGTTTCCTTTTCTTTAAACTGGACTGTATAATCTGTTATTTACTTCCATCCCAAAAATACCATATTCAGTTGGGCATGGTGGTTCATCTCTGTAATCCCAGCACTTTGGAAGGCCAAGATGGGAAGATCACTTGAGCCCAAGAGTTCAAGACCAGCCTTGGCAACATAGTAAGAACCCCGTCTCTACAAAAAAAAAACATTTTTTTTTTTTTTTTTTAATTAGCTAAGCATGGTGGCATGGAAGCTGAGGTGGGAAGACAGTTTTAGTCCAGGAGGTTGAGGCTGCAGTGAGTGAGCTATGATTATGCTACTGCACTTCAGTGAAACCCTATCTTAAAAAAAAAAAAAAAAAAGAATAAAATAAAATATAATAAATGATAAAATAAAATACAATAAAATACTATCTTCTATACTTGTTAGAGACTATCTCAAAGAATGATCTGTATTTTATGTGTTTGACTGCTTATCTCTTTGTAAGAGTATAGAAAAAAACATGATTTTGGTTTTATATTTTCTGTTTTCACACAAAGTTGCCTATACTGTGACCTTAACTAAATGTGTGCAGGATTAGACAGTCTGGTGCAGCAAGCTCATTATTGTCACTACAGAAGGCAGAGAAAGACTAGTTTGCACAAGTTGCCAGGAAGTGAATCTCAGCTAAACCTGAGGAAATGGGGCTTGATTATGGAATGAACATACAGGTTTCAGATTGTTCATCATTAACTAACTGAAGATAAGAGCCATTTTTGTGTTACTCTCAGTAGAGTAGTGTTTCCTGCAAAATCTAAATTCTCAAGAGACAAGCACCTGTCTCTTAGATGCACTTATCTATTCAATTTATGCTCAGTCTAGCAGAAGACCGGAAATAAAAAAGACAGGCAAAAAGAAGGAGAAGGAGAAGCGAAAACAGCCAGGGTAGGGGAGACTGGACTAACTTGAATAATTTCTCATTCTTAAACCTCAAGAATGTTATAGAAATCACATAGACCAGGCACGGTGGCTCACTCCTGTAATCCCAGCACTTTGAGAGGCCAAGGTGAGTGAATCACCTGAGGTCAGGAGTTCCAGACCAGCCTGGGCAGCATGGAGAAACCCCCTCTCCCCTAAAAATACAAAACTTGGACCAGTGTGGTGTTGCACGTCTCCCAGCTACTCAGGAGGCTGAGGCGTGAGAATCGCTTGAACTTGGGAGGTGGAGGTTGCAGTGAGCCAAGATTGTGCCACTGCACTCCAGCCTGGGTGACAGAGAAAGACTCTGAGAAAGAAAGAAAGAAAGAAAAGGAAAGAAAGAAAAAGAAAGAAAGAGAGAGAGGAAGGAAGGAAGGAAGGAAGGAAGGAAGGAAGGAAGGAAGGAAGGAAGGAAGGAAGGAAGGAAGGAAGGAAGGAAGGAGAGAGAAAGAAAGAAAAAGATGAAGGAAGGAAGGAAGAGAGAGAGCGCGTGTGGGAGGGATGAAGGGAGGGAGGGAGGAAGGGAGGGAAAGAAAGAAAGAGAAAAGAAGGAGGAAGGAAGGAAGGAAGGAAGGGAGAAAGGAGGGAGGGATGGAGGGAAGGAGGAGGAGGGAGGGAGGAAGGGAATAAAAATAAATCACATAGTACTCACCAGTTCCCCTCCTCTCTTCGACACCTGATACCACTAGTCACCAGAGAGAAAAAAAAAAAAAATGAGTTAAGGTCACAATATAGGCAACTTTGTGTGAAAACAGAAAATATAAAACCAAAATCATATTTTTTCTGTATTCTTACAAAGAGATAAGCAGTCAAACACATAAAATACAGATCATCCTTTGAGATAGTATCTAACAAGTATAGAAGATAGTATTTTATACTGCCCTGGACATTTATGTAAATTCCCTTTGAACAAATTATTACAGTAAACAAAACACACAGTTGAATAGTTTGTGAAGTTTTTATGTAATTGCAGGTAGATTACTTGAGCCCAGGAGGTGGAGGTTGTAGTGAGCTGTGATCATGCCACTGTACTCCGGCATGAGCAATAGAGTGAGACTGTAGCAAAAAAAAAAGTTATAATCCAAACTAAGATACTAAATATTGTTGGACTGGAAAATAAACTGTGTCATATTGGGCTTGCAAGTCAACCTGGAACCAGTGATTAAGCAGAAATTATAGCTAAAAACATACTGGGACATGAATGGAAGCAGTTCAAGACACTGCAATCAAAGTGGCTCCAAGAGGTAATTACTTTGTTTAAGAGGGAGTGAGATGTGGCTACTGTTACATTCTAAATGCCTCTCTGGGCCTGATAATTTAAGGGACTTTTCCTCAGATTAAACATTTTTTTTTTCTCAATTACATAAACACTTCACAAACTATTCAACTGCCAGCCAAGAGATGCAGCACTGGCCCTCAATATGCTGAGTCAGCTGTAGAGTTCTACATGAGCATTTTCCCACTTCCTGCTGCTGCTGCTTTTGTATGTTTTGTTTACTCTAATAATTTCTTCAAAGGGAACTTACATAAATGTCCAGGGCACTATATTTTTCTAATGTTAGTGTAAATACACCCCACAGGATAAATCAAAAGGTGACATTGACATTTCCTTTTTATAATTAATTAGAGTTTCTAATGGCCTGAAAATTAGCACACCTAATTTATTTCATGAAGAAACAAAGATCTATTTTCACTTAATTAGCTCTGTTTATACTGCAAATTAATCCAGTTTTTAGGTATTCTCTTCTTTGAAGCATCAGAAAAAATGTATATTCCTTTTCTTACTCCTATGCTATTTTTTGAATTTATTAAAATACACCGTATGTTTTCTGTTTTAATATATTACAGTTTGCATTTCTTTAATCAGTTTTTCACTTACTTAAAAATCTCCATTCCCCCCCACCTCCAACTCCTGGTAACTACTATTCTACACCCCGCTTTTATGAGTTCAACTTTCTTAGATTCCACATATAAGTGATATCATTCAGTATGTGTCTTTCTGTGCCTTGCTTATTTCATTTATCATATTGTTGCAAAAGACAAATTTTCCTTCTTTTCTAAAGGCTGAATAGTGAATAGAATTCCATTATGTATGTATAGTGACTATAGTTAGTAATAATAATGCATCGTATGATTGAAAATTGCTGAGAGACTACATTTTAAATGTTGAATATCTACATACAGAAGAATAAAATTGGACCCATCTCACCATACAGAAAAATTAACTCAAAATGGATTACAGACTTAAATGTAAGACCCAACATTATAAAACTTCTAGAAGAAAACATAGAGAAAGTGTTTCAGGACATTGATCTAGGAAAAGATTTCATGTCTAAGACTTCAAAAACACAGGCAACAAAAGCAAAAATAGACAAGTGGGACTATATTAAACTAAAAGTTTCTGCACAGTAAAGGAAACAATCAACAGAGTGAAGAGACAAACGGCTGGGGAAAAATATTTACAAACTATCTAACAAGGAAACAGTATTCGGAATATACAAGGAACAATATGTAGAATATAACAGCAAAAACAAAAGGCAAAACAAAGAACGAAGACTACCACTAAAAAGTGGGCAAAAGATCTGAATAAATATGTCTCAGAAAACATACAAATGGCCAACAGGTATATTTAAAAATACACAATATCATTAATCATCAAGGAACTGCAATTCAAAACCACCATTAGATTTCATCTCATCCCTGTTAAAATGATGATTTTCGGAAAGACAAAAATAGCAAAATGCTAGTGAGGATGCAGAGAAAACGGAGTCATATGCTGGTGGTGGGAATGAAAATTAGTACAGCCTTTATGGAACACAATGCAGAGGTTTCTCAAAAAACTCAAAATAGAACTACCATACAATCCAGCAATTTCATTACTGGGAGTTTATCCAATGAAAAAGAAATCACTATATCAAAAAGAGACCTGTACCCTCATGTTTATTGCAACACTATTCACTGTAGCCAAGATACGGAATAAACCTAAGTGTCCATTAACATATGAATGGATAAATAAAATGTGTTATATATTTACAATAAAATTCTATCCAGCCATAAAAATGAATGAAATCCTGTTATTTGCAGCAACATGGATGGAACTAGAGGTCATTATGTTAAGTGAAATAAGCCAGGCACTGAAAGACAAATATCACACATTCTCACTCATATGTAGGAGTTAGAAAACTTGATCTCATGGAGGTGGAGAGTGCAATGATTGTTACCAGAGCCTGGGAAAGACGTGTGTCAGGGAAGATGGTGATGAAGAGAGGTTGATTAATGAGTATTAACATGTAGTTAGATAGAAAGAATAACTACCAGTGTTTGATAACACAGTAGGGTGACTTTGGTTAATAATTTATTGTTTTATTGTCAGTTGCCTGGTCATTAAAAATTTTTTAAAAAAAGCTTTAAAAATGTATTGTGTTTTTCAAAATAACTGGATATAGGATTTGAAATGTTCCCACCACAAAACAAGATGAGCATTTGAGGTAATAAGTGTGTCAATTTCAAAAATAAAATAAAATAGTTCAACAAATATTTAAAGAGCTTACTAGGTACAGGGCATGGTGTTCAGTAACACGAGAGCTAACATTGTTACATAGGTATTTCTTATTGTAATATTTGTTTTATTCATTAATTCATTTATCCATTCATTCCACACATTTATACCAATAAATTATCTGTTTTAGACACAGGGAAACAGTAGTGTGTTATATAAGTTATGTAAGTTTTATAAGACAAGAATTTCTGCATTATTGTGACCCAAGAATTCTAACAAGATAGGTAAATTTAAACACAAAATATATAATGATATGTTTAGACAGTTAAAGCTGCTAAGAAAACCAGCCAGAGTAATGTGATAGTTATATAAGGCTGAGGGTATTGTGACTCTCCACACATATCATGTTGAGGAAGTGACATCTGTGCTAACATATGGACTGCGCATGTCTTTTAGGGATTTGATCCTATATTAGTATGTATTTATTTTTGTGTATTGTTTATGCATGTATCTTCCCCAACAAATGAATGACAGGATAGATGAGACAACAAAAGTTTCAAAATTCATAGATTGGCATAATGTTGATTTGAACCTACTTCAAATTGCTTTCACTTTAATTTACATCTGAACCTATAACAACACAGTACAAAGGACAGAATAGACCAGAAGAACTAACAAGTTGACACAACTTCTTTGTGATTCCCTAGGGATCATGACGACATATCCTGAGTTCCCTGTTCAATGCAGTCCACCTAAAACTCTAGTATGCCATGGCTGGGTATGGTGGCTCACGCCCAGCACTTTGGGAGGCCGAGGTGGGTGGATCACGAGGTCAAGAGATCGAGACCATCCTGGCCAACATGGTGAAACCCCGTCTCTACTAAAAATACAAAAAAAGAAAGAAAGAAAGAAAGAAAGAAATTAGCTGGATGTGGTGGTGCGCACCTGTAGTCTCAGCTACTCAGGAGGCTGAGGCAGGAGAATTGCTTGAATCCGAGACGCGGAGGTTGCAATGAGCCAAGATCGTCCCACTGCACTCCAGCCTGGCAATAGAGTTAGACTCGAAAAACAAAATATCTAGTATGCCATTTTCCAGGGGCAGCAGAGAAACCCAGATCTCTGGCTCACTGAAGTTATATCATTAGGCTGGGAAATAAGCCTTATCAAAACTCAAGGCTCTACCTAAATCTACATAAAGGAATTCATAACGGGATTCTTTCTGCACCATAATTATGTACTTCCTTTGATTAATTCTGAAGGTATAAATAAAATTATGTTTGACTAGGACAAAGCCTACAAAGACAGTAAATTCTCTGAGGGAGGAATAAAAAAAGTCTTTCCCTGCCTCTACCAGTTTCTGGTGGCTTCAGGCATTCCTTAGTTTGTGACAGCATAACGCTAATTACCTCTCCTTTTGTCTTCACATGGCTTTCTCCATTGCATCTTTCTGAATCAAATTCCCCTTTTGCCTTTCTCTTATGTGGAACCCTGTCCTTGGATTGAGGTGTCACCCTAACACCTTCAAAGGCTAATTTTTCCAAAGAAGCTCATGTTCACAGGATTTAGGAAATAGGCATATCTTTCTGGGGAGCACAGTTCAACTCACTACATTTACTAATAGTAAGTACCACAAAATTTAGCATTTAATTGATCTCCAGTGGTTCTCTTCTGCTACTTTTTTTTTTTTCCTTTTGCAGTAGCATCTGTTTTATAGTAGGAATTAGACCTTGGAGGAACTGACTTCTATCATTCTGACACAGATTTATTGCCTCCAAAAGCATTATTATCTCCTGTCACTAAGCACTGAGACCTTTGACACCATGACATATAAAAAAACTCAAATTATAATGTTCATTCATCTTTGTTCATTTTGTGACTCTATTTTCTTATGTGCAGGAGATAGCAATGGCATATATTTCACAATTAGTGTCACAACTGAATGAGATAACATATCTAGTGTAATTTGCTAATGTAAATCAGTATACTAAAAGTTTAATTAAATTATTAGTCTGATGACTGTGATCATCTTGTAAGATTTTGAAATTAAAAGAAAGTCTTCTGCTTTATGGAAGTTATGTTGGTTGTCTACCAAATAGTCTTCGAATTCTACCTTTCATAATACCTTTACTTATGACTGACAACGTCTGCCCCCCAATATAGAGGGCAAAATATCTAACACATTCCCAGCCTTCACTGTAGCTAGGACATAGTCATTACGGATAACAGAACCAGAGAGAAAGGCCTTCAGAAGATCTGAGGAAAGATTTTCATCCTTGAGAGAAAGTGATAAGCACAGAAAAACTACCCCATTTTCTGGTGTGTGTCTGTGGACGTGACTATGTGACTATAAGCTGTCCTGAGTTGCATTAGTCATCTTGTAAATACAAAGATACAAGTCTGAGAAGAAAGGCAAACAGACAGAGGATGCTACCTCATAAAGAAGAAGAGTCTGAATTCTTAATAACTTGATGATGTCACTACATCAATTCTAAAACTACCTTGCTTTCAAATCTCGGGAGAAAAAATTAATTTTCATATTGTTTAAGCTAACATTTTGCTACTTGCTGGCGAAGGCATCCTAACTAATTTCCCTTCTACTATTTGCTTCACTGGCACAGATTAAGTGCTTAACATTTCCACAGATTGATTTAAAATTATATTTTTCTTCATCTTATGCTTGTGTTAGCTGGGGAAGCAGACAATATTCTTATTTATTTTGTGAGGCAAAGACAGAAAATCTCAGAGCACTGAAGAAACATTATTCAGGTTACTTGTCAATATGTCAATATGCTTAACTGAATTTCACAGACCAGAGATCTGAAGTAAACAAGTGTAAAATTTAAAGAAGGGGTCAAATACAATGGCTGGCACCTATAATCTTAACACTTTGGGAGGCCAAGGCAGGAGGATGGCTTGAACCAAGGAGTTTGAGACCAGCATGGACAACATAGTGAGATCCTGTTTTTATGATAAAATAGAAAAGAGAAATTAGCTGGGCATGGTGGCATGCAACTGTAGTCCCAGCTACTTGAGAGGCTGAGGTGGGAGGGTCACTTGAACTCAGGAGGTCGAGGCTGCCCCATGAGTTGTGATTTTGCCTCTGCACTCTGGCCTGGATTAAAGAACAAGATCTTGTCTCAAAAAAAATTTTTTTTGAAAGAAGACATGCTTTAAGCAAGAAATAAAAACTGATACGAAAAGCGAAACTCTGCTCTGTAGAAGAGTTTTACAATGACAGTTTTACAGACGGGTTAACAAAGTTTTATAGCTTAATACTTAACAGATCTCTGTTCCTTTGATTGTGGTTACTACTAAAATTTTCTCTAATCTCTGTTTTTCACATCCTGACAGCTTTCACTTGTGGTATCGCCACTAAGAAATATACAGAATTCTGGCCCATAGTGAATTTAAATTCAGAAATGCTAGCTAGAAAATTCTCAGGACTACTCACATTTATGGGTGAGGTTTTCTTGGAGATGAATCCTGACCTAATCTCAATTCTATTGTTATAATTTGAGCCACCTATATCATAAGCATTTAAGAAATTGTTTTTCAGGCTGTGATCATAATACAAATTGCATCAAATAAATTTTACCAGGTGAGCAATCAAGAGTGTTGAAGTATTGCTTTCCGATTCTATCCTAGCCAGCAATTTAGCTCTCAGCAAGAAGACTCAATGTCACTTGAATGACTGATGAATTCTCTTAAATAATTGCAGGATGTTGGAAGCATTACTGGCAGGAAAGCTGGCTTATTTTTTAGTGGTTGAAATAATTTCATGACTCATAGCATTGATGAGGAACATAATGGCTGTCCACAGCAGCTGACCAAGGCTCCATTTGCAGTCACAGCTGGAGCTGCTGGAAGTCGTCTTCCAAATGTCAGTGCAGAGAAACCTGCTTTGAAGAGCTCTAGTTGAGGCGGCAAATGGAATTACAGACAGCCTAGGCACCCATCACATTGGCTTTGTCTCTCCTCATCTTAGTGAGAGGCATCATCTCTTAGGTTCAAGGTTGTAGCTATCCATACCATTTTTGATATTTTATTGTATTTCAAGGGCTCTGCTGCATGTCTTTAATATAATAATTCTCAATATTATTTGTTCATAAAAATTATCTTTGGTGAAATGTAGATTGCTGGATTCAGTCTTCTGAGATTCAATCTCAGAGTTCAAACAGTGAGGTACAATTTTTAACAATTGCTTCTCCTCCTCCAGATGATTCCTCCTAGGATGCCTGAACCTCTCTTCGAAAAGCATATATGAGTGATAAAAATGGTGGATTGTATAGTAAAATCAATATTATTAGAAAAGGACTTTAGTTAGGGAAATACTACATATTTATACCAGCATCTTAAAGGTATAACATAAATTATAACAAAAATTCTAGGAATAAGGTGATCAGATTGAACAAACAGAATTACAGAATACTCAGTTCAATTTGAATTACAGACATAATCAATTTTTAAAAGTATTTTTTATTCAATATCTAGAACATACATATATTAAAAGTAATATATGTTGTTTATCTAAAATTGTGTCCTGTATTTTATCCAGCAATCCTGTCTAGGCAGAGTAACCTAGTCATGAATTTGGATTTTCACTTAGCCTCTAGGAATAAAGTTACACTGGGCTATTAATAAAATTCATGTCAGGCGCGGTGGCTCACACCTGTAATCCCAGGACTTTAGGAGGCCAAGGCGGGCGGATCACGAGGTTAGGAGATCGAGACTATACTGGCTAAAACGGTGAAACAAAAAACTAGCCAGGCGTGGTGGTGGGCGCCTGGAGTCCCAGCTACTAGGGAGGCTGAGGCAGGAGAATGGCGTGAACCCGGGAGGCGGAGCCTGCAGAGATGGTGCCACTGCACTCCAGCCTAGGCGACAGAGCAAGTCTCCGTCTCAAGAAAAAAAAAAAAGAAAAATTCATTAAAGTTTTATATATAGGGATCTATGTTCCAGAAATATTGTCTTAGTCAGATATCAAACTGTAAAATCTTCAGAAAGTTGGTTTTCCTAAACCATTGTTGCTAAGTTAACTTATATAAGTTTAGACATTTAGGAGATATTATTTATAAAATAGTAACAGTTACAGCCCAAAAGGTTGGTGGCGAATTTAATGCCACTACATTTCTTGTAGGACAAGTTTGGTGTTATTGAAGTCCCTCAGCTTTTATTTTTCTAGGAAAGTCTTCATTTCCTCTTTGTGTTTGAAGGATAGTTTGCCAGATAAAGCATTCTAGAATCAAAGTTCTTTTTTTTTTTTTTTTTCCTTCAGCACTTTAAATATGTCATGCTACTCTCTCCTGGCCTGTAACGTTTCCACTGAACAGTCTACCTCTTCTTTGCATATTACTTGTTTCTTTTCTTTTTCTGTTTTTAAGACCTTACTTTATCTTTGCCCTTTGGAAGTTTGATTATAAATTATAAATTTATTGATTGTAAACTCATACATTATAAATTTAAAAGTTTATAAAATAAAAATGTTACTTAAAACAGTTTATAAAGTAAAAATATTTGAGGAATGCTTCATTCTTTTCCATGGTTTTATCTTTTATTTCCTCCAACTGTGTATTTTCAAATATCCTTTCCTTTAAGCTCACTATTTCTGTCTTCTGCTTGATCAATTCTGCTATTAAGAGCCTCTTATGCATTCTTCAATATGTCAGTTCCATTTTTCTGCTCCAGAATTTCTGCTTTATTCTTTTTTAATTATTTCAATCTCTTTGTAATATTTATCTGATAGGATTCTGAATTCATTTTCTGTGTTATTTTAAATTTCATAGAGCTTCCTTAAAGCACCTAATTTGAATTCTCTACCTTAAAAGTTACACATATCTGTGTTTCTGGGATTGGTCACTGATGCCTTCTTTATTTCACTGGGTGAGGTCATGTCTTCCTGGATGGGCTTGATGCTCATGGATCTTCGTGGGTGTCTTGGCAATGGAGAGTTAGGTATTTACTGTAGTCTTCATAGTCTGGGCTTGTGTATATCCATCCTTCTTGAGAAAGCTTTCCAAGTATTTGAAAGGCCTTGGATGCTATGACCTAAGTCTTCAGTCACTAACACCGTATCAGCATTAAGGGGCATCTGAAGCCCAGTAGCACGGTGGCTCTTGCAGCCCTCTTATAAAGGTGCCCCATTGGTTGCCTTGGGTATGGTGCAGGAGAACTCCCTGGGTTACCAGGCAGAGGCTCTTTTTCTCTTCCCTTATATTCCCCCAAACAATCAGAATCTCTCTGTGTGTGCTGTGCTTCCTTTAGCTGCAGGATTGATGATACAAGCACCCCTGTGGCCACCACCACTAGGATTGCACTGGATCAGACCTGAACCCAGCACAGCACTGGGTCTTCCCCAAGGTTCACAGTGACCACTGTATGGCTACCACCTGTGTTCACTCAAGGTCCAAGGACTCTACAGTGAGTCAGTGGCAATTCCAGCCAAGTTTGCCTCTTTCCCTTCTGGAAAGACGGTAGCCACTTCCGTCCAGCCCTGGGCAGGTCCAGAGAGGCCATCTGGAAGCTGGGAACTGAAGTCTGGAAATTTAGGAAGCTACCTGGTGCTCTATTTTATTGCAGCTGGGCTGCCACCCAATCCACAAGACACTGCCCTTCCCACTCTTTCCTCCCCTTTCTTAAAACAGCAGACCATCCTTCTGTAGCCACCACCGCCTCAGGCCCACAGTGAGTGTTGCCTGCCTACTGCCAATGTTCACTCAAGGCTCAATGGCTCTTCAGTCAGCTTGTGCTGAATGCGCAAAACCAAGCTCTCTCCTTCCTAGGCATTGGGCTTGCCTATGGCCCAGAGCAGGCCCAAAAATACCTCCCAAAAGCCAAGAACTGGAATCAGAGACCCCAAGAGCCCAGATGGTACTCTACTTCATTGTGACTGAGCCAGTATTCAAGCTGCAAGACAAAGTCTCCTTTACTCTTCCCTCTCCTTTGCTCAAGCAGGAGTCTATCCCTTTAGCTACCACACCTGAGAATGTGCTGGGTAACACCTGAAGATAGCAGGGCTCTGAGTTTCACACAAGGTCCCTGGCAAGTACTGCCTCACTACCACTGCTGATTATTCAGGGCCAAAGAACTCTTTAGTCGGTAGATAATAAGTCCTGCCAGGACTAGTTTCTTCCCTTTAAGAGAACAGGTTCCTTTCTGGCCCAGGGTGTGTCTAGATACGTTGTCCAGAGCTAGGACCTGTAATGGGAGGACTCTACCTGTTGTCCTTTTCTCCTGTGGCTGAGCTGGTAGCCAATTTGCAAGACAAGGTCCCTTTACTTTCTCTTTTCCTCTTCTCAAGCAGAAGGAAGGAGTCTATCCCAGAGCTGTGAACTGTGCTGCCTGAGGTTGGGGGAGGGGTGATGAAAACACTTCCGGGGTTGCCCAGCTTCACATCTCACTAGGTTACCTCTACTCCAAGTCAGCTAGTTCTGAGCCCAGCACAACACCAAATCTTGCCCAGGAAGTGCAGTCTTTGTGGCCTAGAATGCCTTTCAAGTTTATTTAGAACCCCAAAGCACTTTAGCACATGGCAGCAATTCTCGTTAAAACTCAGATTCCAACCACTGGGATGGACAATTTGCCTCTGGTTAGAACTGATCTACATACTTACTCCATGAGCACCAGCTTAGTTCTGCTCCGTGTTGCCTTCCACTGTGACAGAGCAGCACTGAGTTCCAATGCAAAGTCCCACCATCACTGCACTCTTCATTCCCCCAAGCACACAGATTTCCTCCCTCTACTATGTGGCTATTGTCAAAGGATGGAGAAGGAGTGGTGTAGGTAATTTACAACTGCTGTTTTTACCCTCTTCAAGTGCATCTTCCCTTAATATCACATAAAGACTTTGTATTGTGATCACTCACCTGATTTTTAGTTTATTTGAAGGTGTTTTTTGTCTGGATAGTTGTTTAGTTTGGTGTTACTGCAGGGGTTATGATCACTCAAGACTTCCATTTGGCCATCTTGTTCTGCCTCCCTGTCTATCATTATTTTTAAATGTATTCCCACTTATTTTTAAAAAGTTAACTGTAAAACAGCCTCAGATCCTTCAGAAAGTATTCTGAATAAGGTTTATTATTATAGGAAATGACAGCTCTACGTTTGTTATTGCCCCTAAAGATCTTCTAGTGGGACAAGATGTGGAAGTGGCAGACAGTGATACTGATAATCCTGATATTGTGTAGGCATAGACTAATGTGTGTTTTTATACCTGAGTTTTCAAGAAAAATGCTGAAAAATTTTAAAAACTTTTTAACAGAGAAAAGTTTATAATGATATAAAAAAAAAAATTTTGTACCGCTTTACAATGTGTGTTTTAAGCCAACTGTTATTACAGAAGAGTCAAAAATTTAAAATATTTAAAAGTTTATGGAGTAAAAATGTTACTTAAAACAGTTTATAAAGTAAAAATGTTATAAAGTAAAAATGTAAGTTAGATTTATTTTAACATTGAAGAAAGAAAAAATGTTCTTATAAATGTAACATAGCCTAAGTGTATAGTACTTATAAAGTTTACTATAGTGTGCAACAATGTCCTAGGCCTTTGCATTTACACTTTTCTCATTCACTGACTTACTCAGAGGAACTTCCAGTATTGTAAACTCCATTCATGTTAAGTGGACAACACAGATGTACCATTCTTTATCTTTTATATCATATATTTACTATACCTCTTCTATGTTTGGATATGTTCAGATACACACATACTTATCATTATGTTGCACTTACAGTACTCATTATAGTAACTTGCTGAACAGATTGGTATTTCAAAAGCAATGCGTTATACCATATAGCCTAAATATATAGTAAGCTGTATCACATAGATTTGTATAAATACACTTTATGATGCTTGTACAATGACACATATTGCCTTGTGACACATTTGACCAAATGTATTACAGTCATTCTGTATTCTGGAATACAGAATAGCTGGGATTACAGGCGCTGGCTACCACGCCAGGCTAATTTCTTTTTGTGCTTTTAGTAGAGATGCAGTTTCACCATGTTGGCTAGGCTGGTTTTGAACGCCTGACCTCAAGTGATCTGCCCACCTCACCCTCCCAAAGTGCAAAGTGCTAGGATTATAGGCGTGAACCACCCCACCTTGTGACACATTTATCCAAATGTATTCCAGTCATTCCGTATTCAAAGTGCTGAGAAAAACTCGGCCACAAAAGAATACTGTACTTGGCAAAGCAGTCCTTCAGAGATGGAGAAATAAAGACATTCACAGATAAACAAAAGCTAAGAGAGTTCATCACCACTACATTTGCCTTCTAAGAAATTCCAAAGTGAGTTCTTTGAGATTTTTTTTTTTTTTTTTTTTTTTTTGAGATGGAGTTCTGGCTCTGCCGTGCAGTGGCCTGATCTCAGCTCACTGCAAGCCCCGCCTCCTGGGTTTACGCCATTCTCCTGCCTCAGCCTCCCAAGTAGCTGGGACTACAGGCGCCCGCCTCGTCGCCCGGCTAGTTTTTTGTAGTTTTTAGTAGAGAGGGGGGTTTCACCATATTAGCCAGGATGGTCTCGATCTCCTGACCTCGTGATCCGCCCGTCTCGGCCTCCCAAAGTGCTGGGATTACAGGCTTGAGCCGCCGCGCCCGGCCTTGTTCTTTGAGATAAAACAAAATTATGTTAAGTAATAACATGAAATCATATTAAATTATAAAACTCTGGCAAAGGTAAATATAGAGTCAAAATCAGAAAACTCTAATACAAAATGATGACATGAACACCAATTTTAACTCTAGTATAAAGGTTAAAAATAATAAGATTAAAAGTAATTTTAGCTATAATAACTTGTTAATGGATACACAGTACAAAAGAAGTATGATATCATAGCATAAAATGTCACGCATAAAGAAAGAAAAATTGTAGTTTGTATGCAAATAACATTAACTTGTTATCAGCTTAAAAAAGAATATTATGACTATAAGACATTTTATGTAAGTCTCGTGGTAACACAAAAAACAAACCTCTAGTATATGTACGAAAAAATAAAGAGAAAAGAATCAAAACATACCACTATTAAAAATGAACAAAACACAAGAGAAGATAACAAGAAAGAAACAAAGAACAGAGAAAATACAAAACAGTTAGAAAAACAAATTACTAAATGGAAATAGAATCTTTACCTACCAGTAATTACTTTAAATGTAAATGGATTTAATTCTACAATCAAAAGATACAGAGTGACAGAATGGATAAAACAAAAAATCCAGCAATATAATGCCTACCAGAGACTCAATTTAGCTTTAAGGATGTACATAGACTGAAAGTAATGGAATGCAGAAAGATAAAATGAAAATGATTACCAAAGAGAGCAGGAATGGCTACAGTTATATCAGAAAAAATAGACTGTCAATATTTACCACAAGAGACAAAGGAGATCACTATATAATGGTAGAGGGGACAATTAATTAAGAAGCTATAACAATTGTTATTATATTTCTACCCAGTATCGGAATACTTAAATATATGAAGCAAACATTAACAGAACTGAGCGATTAATACACAGCAATACGATAATAGTTGGGGACTTCAATACCCCAGTGTCAAAAGTATATACATAATCTGGACAGAAGATCAATAAGGAAAAATGGACTTTAGTAATGCTCTAGACCAAATAAACCTAACAGATATATATTAGAATATTCTATCCAATAGCAGCAAAGTACAGCTTTTTCTCAAGTTATATGTAAAATATTCTCCAGGATATATCAAATATTAGGACACAAAACGAGTTTTAAAAAATGTAAGAAAATTGAAATCATATCAAGTATCTTTTCTACTTGACAATGGTGTGAATATAGATCAATAACAGGAGGCATTTTGGAAAATTCACAAATAGGTAATAATTTAACAACACACTGTTGAAAACCAAGGAGTCAAAGAAGACATTAACAAGGAAATCAAAAATTACCTTCAAACAATAGAAACAGTATGCCCAAACCTAAATGCAGAAAAAAATGATCTCAAATAAAAAATCTAACTTTATATTTCAAGGAACTACAAAAAAATGAAGTAAGAACAAAGTTATCAAAATTAAAATTGTAATAAATATTAGAGTTGAAATCAATGAAATGGAGACTAGAAAGGCAATAGGCAATATAAAAGATCAATGAAAACGTATTATTTTTTGAAATGATAAACAAAATTTAAAAAATAAATCAAATATTTAGCTAGGCTAACCAGAAAAATAAGAAAGTATTCAAATAAATGTAATTATAAATGAAAGAGGAAATATTAATACGGATACCACAGAAATTTAAAGAATCATGACACTAATATGAACAATTATATGCCAACAAAACTGGATAATCTAGAAAAAATATTTACATTTTTAGGAACGTAAAACTTATTGAGACTGAATGATGAAGAAATAGATAATCTGAACAGACCAATAATGAGTAATAAGGTTGATTGAGTAATCAAAAGCATCCCAGCAAAGAAAAGACCAAGACTAGATGGCTTCATGAGGAATTTTACCAAGCATTTAAAGAACTTCAATCCTTTTCAAACTCTTCCAAAAAACTGAAGAGCAGAATACACTTCCAAACCTATTTTATGAGACCAGCATTACTCTCAAACCAAAGCCAGATAAGTACTCTGCAAGAAAAGAAAACTATAGGCCAATATGACTCAGGAAGATATGCACAAAAATTTTCAACAAAATGTAGTAAACAGAATTCAACAGCACATTAAAAGAATCATACACCATGATCAAGTGGAATTTATTTCTAGGATGCCAGGATGATTCAAAACACACAGGTCAGTCAATGTGATACACCACATTAACAGAATGAAGGACAAAACCCATGCGATCATCTCAATAGATGCAGAAAGAGTATTTGACAAAATTCATCACTGTTTCATAATTACAAAAGAAGTAACTCTCAACAAGTTAGATATAGAAGAAATGTACCTCAATATAATAAAAGCCATCTATTATAAAACTGCAGTTAACATCGTACTCAATGGTTAAAAGCTAAAAGATTTTCTTCTAAGATCAGGAAAAAGACAGGTCTGTCCAGTCTCGCCACTTCCATTTAACAGAGTAGTGGAAGTCCTAGCAGAGCAGTTGGCACGAAAAAGAAATACAAGGCATCAAAATCACAAAAGAATGCTAAATCTGCCTGTAGAGGGCATGATATATATATAGAAAACCCTAAGAACTCACCAAAAAAAAAAAAAAAAAAAAAATTAGACTAATAAAGAAATTCAATAAAGTATTATTTAACACCAACATACAAAAATTAGTTGCATTTCTATACACCAACAACAAACTCTCTGAAGATAAATAAAAAAAACAATCGCATATACTATGGCACTAAAAAGAATAAAATATTTAAGAATAAACTTGACCAGACATGGTGGCTCATGCCTGTAATACCAGCACTTTGGGATGCCTGAGGCAGGTGGATCACTTAAGGTTAGGAGTTCAAGACCAGCCTGGCCAACATGGTGAAACCGCATCTCTACTAAAAATGCAAAAATTAGCCAAGTGTGGTGGTGCACATCTGTAATCCCACCTACTGGGAAGGCTGAGGCATGAGAATTGCTTGAACCCAGGAGGTGGAGGTTGCAGTGAGCTGAGATTGTGCTACTACACTCCAGCCGGTGTGACAGAGACTCTGACTCAAAAATAAATAAATACAATAAAATAAAATAAAAACGAACAAATTTAACCAGGATGTGAAAGATATATACACAGAAAAGATCAGACATTGATGAAAGAAACTGAAAATACAAATAAATGGAGAAACAACATGTTTACAAATTCAAAGAATAATAAAACGTCCATGCTACCAAAAGCAATCAATACATTCAATGGAATCCTTAACAAAATTTCATTGCATTTTTATAGACACACACAAAAAAAATTAAAATTTATGTGGAACCATAAAAGACCCAAAATGGGAAACACAGTCTCAACAAAGAAAAGCAAAGTTGAAGGTATCATATTTTCTGATTTCAAACTATATTACAATGATACTGTAATCAAAACAGTGAAATACTAACATGAAAACAGATACATAGCACAAAGGAACAAAATAGAGACCCTAGAAATAAATGTATATATATAAGATAAACTAATCTTTTACAAGAATGCCAAGAAAACCCAATGGGGAAAAGATAATCTCTTCATTAAACAGTGTTGGGAAAACTAAATATCCACATGCAAGGGAATGAAATTGGACCATTGGACCATTACCTTACCCCATATAAAAAAAAATTAACTCAAAATAAATTGAAGGCATGAATATTATATCAGAACCTGTAAAACTGCTAGAAGAAAATAAGGAATAAAGCCTCTCGATGTTGGTCTTGACAATATATTTTTCATGTAACATCAAAAGCACAGGCAACAAAAATGAAAATAAACAAGTGGACTATGTATAACTACAAGGTTTTTGCACAGCAAAGGGAACAATAAACAAAAAGGAAAGACAACCTTCAAAGTGAGGATAAACATTTGCAAACCATATATGGGATAAGGGATTGATATTTAAAACATAGAATAAACTTCTATATGTTATAATAGCAAACATAAAACTGATTTAAAAATGAGAGAAAACTTGAATAGATATTTTTCCAAAGGAGACATATGAATAACCATTTTCGTCTTATATGAAAACATGCTAAACATCACTAATCATCAATAAATGCAAATCAAAAACACAATGAGATGTTACCTCACATCTATTAGGATGGCTATTATCAGAAAGACAAGAGATAAGTGTTGATAAAAGAGGGGGTGAAGAAAAGGGCCCCCTAGTATGCTGTTGGTGAGAATATAAATTGGTATAGCCATTATGGAAAACAGTATAAAGTTTCCTGCAAAAAATTAAAAATTAAACCACCATATGATCCAGCAATCCCACTTCTAGGTATATATCCAAAGGAAAAGAAAACAGTGTCAATGAGAATTATCACCACCATTTAAAAATAATGATAGACATTTCTGGGCAACAATGAAAGTGAAAGATGTAAGTTGAAGCTACAGCAGAAGACTATGTCTTTGTGGCCCTGGGTCAATTAGCCCATTGAGCTGAGCAAATTCACCAGTACCCTCTTTGAAGCCAACGACCTTGTCATCTGGCCTTCAGTTGCTCCACAGAGTCTTCTGCTGTGGGAAGGTATTTTCCTACATTGGAATAGATCCTCTAAGTATTTGGATGAAGCATATGAAGAAATGGTTAACATCATCAAATATAACAAGGAATTACAAGCAAAAGTCAATATCCTTAGAAGGCAGTTGGCAGAACTGGAAGCAGAGGATGGAATGAAAGACTCCCTGAAAGATCTCCTCGCACCCTTCTCAAGGACCTTCCTGGGCCTGTGTCCGCCGTTCTCTCCTTGTGCCCTTCAGTTCATTTTTACACGGTATCCTTGAAGTGAAGGGTTTAGACATGGGACTCCTCTAATGTAATGGATTTTTCAATACTGTATGAATAATGACATTTACTGTCATAACTCATGTTTTATGTGGCCTGTTAGGCCCTGTCACTTTGGGAGCCAGAAGGAGGTGCTAGTCATTGTATTTTTACATGAAATAGATGACCTATTTAATGTCATGCCATTTTCAAGACTAAACCAGGATGACATTGAATCCCTGAATAGACCAATAACAGGCTCTGAAATTGAGGCAATAATTAATAGCCTAGCAACCAAAGACAGTCCAGGACCAGACAGATTCACAGCCGAGTTCTACCAGAGGTACAAAGAGGAGCTGGTACCATTCCTTCTGAAACTATTCCAATTAATAGAAAAAGAGGGAATACTCCCTAACTCATTTTATGAGACCAGCATCATCCTGATACCAAAGCCTGGCAGAGACACAACAAAAAAAGAAAATTTTAGACCAATATCCCTGATGAACACTGATGCAAAAATCCTCAGTAAAATACTGGCAAACCAAATCCAGCAGCACATCAAAAAGCTTATCCACCACAATCAAATTGGTTTCATCCCTGGGACGCAAGGCCGGTTCAACATACGGAAATCAATAAACGTAATCCATCACATGAACAGAACCAAAGACAAAAACCACATGATTATCTCAATAGATGCAGAAAAGGCCTTTGACAAAATTCAACAGCCCATCATGCTAAAAGTTCTCAATAAACTAGGTATTGATGGAATGTATCTCAAAATAATAAAAGCTATTTATGACAAACTCACAGCCAATATCATACTGAATGGGCAAAAACTGGAAGCATTCCCTTTGAAAACTGGCACAAGACAGGGATGCCCTCTCTCATCACTCATCTTCAACACAGTGTTGGAAGTTCTGACCAGGGCAATGAGGCAAGAGAAAAAATAAAGGGTATTCAATTAGGAAAAGAGGAAGTTGTATTGTCCCTATTTGCAGATGACATGATTGTATATTCAGAAAGCCCCATTGTCTCAGCCCGAAAACTCCTTAAGCTGATAAGCAACTTCAGTAAAGCCTCAGGATACAAAATCAATGTGCAAAATTCACAAGCATTCATATACACCAACAGCAGACAGAGAGCCACAACATGAGTGAACTCTTATTCACAATTGCCACAAAGAGAATAAAATAACTAGGAATGCAACTTACAAGGGATGTGAAGGTTCTCTTCAAGGAGAACTACAAACCGCTGCTCAACGAAATAAAAGAGGACACAAACAAATGGAAGAACATTCCCTGCTCATGCATAGAAAGAATCAATATCATGAAAATGGCCATACTGCCCAAGGTAATTTATAGATTCAATGTCATCCCCATCAAACTAGCAATGACTTTCTTCACGGAATTGGAAAAAACTACTTTAAAGTTCATACAGAACCAAAAAAGAGTCTGCATAGCCAAGACAATCCTAAGTCAAAAGAAGAAAGCTGGAGGCATCATGCTACCTGGCTTCAAACTATACTACAAGGTTGTGATAACCAAAACAGCATGGTACTGGTACCAAAACAGAGAGATAGACCAATGGAACAGAACAGAGCCCTCAAAAATAACACCACACATCCACAACCATCTGATCTTTGACAACCTGACAGAAACAAGAAATGGGAAAAGGATTCCCTATTTAATAAATGGTGCTGGGAAAACTGGCTAGCCATATGTAGAAAGCAGAAACGGGATCCATTCCTTACACCTTATGCAAAAATTTATTCAAGATGGATTAAAGACTTAAATGTTAGACCTAAAACCATAAGAACCCTAGAAGAAAACCTAGGCAATACCATTCAGAACATAGGCATGGGCAAGAACTTCATGACTAAAACACCAAAAGTGATGGGAACAAAAGCCAAAATAGAGAAATGGGATCTAATTAAACTAAAGAGCTTCTGCACAGCAAAAGAAGCTGCCATCAGAGTGAACAGGCAACCTACAGAATGGGAGAAAATTTTTGCAATCTACCCGTCTGACAAAGGGCTAATATCCAGAATGTAAAAGAACTTAAACAAATTAATAAGAAAAAAATTAACCCCATCAAAAAGTGGGCAAAGGATATGAACAGACACTTCTCAAAAGAAGATATTTATGCAACCAACAGACATAAGAAAAAATGTTCATCATCACTGGTCATCAGAGAAATGCAAATCAAAACCACAATGAGATACCATCTCACAACAGTTAGAATGGTGATCATTAAAAAGTTAGGAAACAACAGGTGCTGGAGAGGATGTGGAGAAATAGGAACATTTTTACACTGTTGGTGGGAGTGTAAACTAGTTCAACCATTGTGAAGACACTGTGGTGATTACTCAAGGATATAGAACTAGAAATACCATTTGACCCAGCCATCCCATTACTGAGTATATACCCAAAGGATTATAAATCATGCTACTATAAAGACACCTGCACACATGTTTATTGCAGCACTATTCACAATAGTAAAGACTTAGAACCAACCCAAATGTCCATCGATGATAGACTGGATTAAGAAAATGTGGCACATATACACTATGGAACACTATGCAGCCATAAAAAAGGATGAGTTAATATCCTTTGCAGGGACATGGATGAAGCTGGAAACCATCATTCTGAGCAAACTATCGCAAGGACAGAAAACCAAACACTGCATATTCTTGCTCATAGGTGGGAATGGAACAACGAGAACACTTGGACACAGGGCAGGGAACATCACACACTGGGGCCTGTCATGGGGTGGGAGGATGGGGGAGGGATAGCATTAAGAGAAATACTTAATATGAATGATGAATTAATGGATGCAGCATACCAACATGGCACATGTATACATATGTAACAAACCTGCACATTTTGCACATGTACCCTAGAACTTAAAGTACAATAATAAAAAAAAAGTAGAGGCAAAAATTAATAATAATAATAATAATAATAATAATAGAGAGGGAGGCAGAACAAGATGGCTGAATCGAAGCCCCCAGTGATCATACCCCCTGAAGTAACACCAAAGTGAACAACTATCCACACAAAAAGCACCTTCATGTAAACTAAAAATCAGGTGGGTGATCACAGTACAAAGTTTTAACATGATATTAAGGGAAGTTGCGCTGAAGAAGGTAAACACAACAGTTGTGAAGGACCTACATCGCTCATCCTCCATCCTTTGACAATAGCCACATAGTATAGGTAGAAAATTTGTGTGCTTGGGGGAGCTCAGAACTAGCATACTTGTGGTGCATGTAACCTAGTGAGTCGTGAGGCTGGGCAACCTAGGAAGTGTTTGCATCGCCCCTCCCCCAACCTCAGGCAGCACAGTTCACAGCTCTGGGATAGACTCCTTCCTTCTGCTTGAGAAGAGGAAAAGAGGAAGAAAAGACGACTTTGTCTTGCAATTTGGATACCAGCTCAGCCACAGGAGAAAAGGGCAACAGGTAGAGTCCTGAGGTCTCCCATCACAGGTCCTAGCTCTGGACAACGTATCTAGACACATCCTGGGCCAGAAAGGAAACTGTTCTCTTGAAGGGAAGAACCTAGTCCTGGCAGGACTTATTACCTACCGACTAGAGTTCTTTGGCCCTGAATAGTCAGTAGCGCTAGTGAGGCAGTACTTGCCAGGGGCCCCGGAGCCCTGCTGTCTTCAGGTATTACCCAGCACATTCTCAGGTGTGGTAGCTAAAGGGTTAGACTCTTTCTGCTTGAGTAAAGGAGAGGGAAGAGTAAAGGAGACTTTGTCCTGCAGCTTGAATACTGGCTCAGTCACAATGAAGTAGTAAGATCCTTGCTTTTATAATTTTCTATCTCTTTAAAGAATTGCCCTTTGTAGCTGGGAGCGAGACTCCGTCTCAAAAAAAAAAAAAAAAAAAAAAATTAGCCCTTTGTAAATTCTTTTTAAGGACATCTATTGGGAACAAATTATCTTAGCTTTTCTTTCTTCTGAGAATGTCTTGATTTCTCCTTTATTCTGGAAATTTATTTTCCCTGGATGCAAAATTCCAGATTGACAGTGCTTCTCTTTCAACATCTGAAAACTGTTATGCCACTTCCTTCTGGTCTTTATGATTTCTGATGAGAAACCTTCTGACATTCAAGTCAGTTCTCCCATGTAGGCAAGGTGCTATTTCTTTCTCCCTGATTTCATTTTTTTTTTTTTTTTCTTTTTGGCTTGATGTGGTTTTCTTTTAAATCATCCTGTTTGAGTTCTCATACTTTCTTGAATCTCTAAGTTTATGTATTTTGCCAAACTTGGTGAGATTTTAGCTATTATTTATTTTGGCACATTTTCAACCACATGTTCTTTCAAATGTTAGATTAGGGCATATGCTGTTCTCTATATTACATGGGTCATCAGTAACTCCAATAATGTACAATATGTCATATATAACAAATGTTAATCATAAAGAACCTCAGAAACAGCTGGTAATCCTGAAAGAAGGAAATAGAAATTATACATATTATACTTCCACCTCACCCCACATACATTTTTACCCTTTTCTCTTGGAATACGTTACTTTCAGTCTGGGAATAAATATAACCATAAGTATGCACATATAATTTATTAAAATGAACTCACATAGCGAACATTATGTTTTATGATTTGCCTTTCCTATTTAGCAATAGTAGACTTTTAACTGCTTTCATAGTAAATGCCACAATTATGTTAAACGTTTTTTCTTTGTAAGTCACAAGTCAGCATGATTGGTTGCATCTGAGTTAGCGCTACAGCTTATTTGCTCTGCAACCATCCTATCTCCTGCTTCAAGCCTGTCTAGGGAATTCACTGCAGATTTCTAAGCCCCATTTTTTCCAGATTTCAAGCGCTGCCATTGCTCCTCACAGTTAGCAGCTGACGAACAAATTTTCTTCCCAAAGTGCTGAGTATGGCTTTTGACATCTGCTCTGCTGCTGTGTTCTCAATAGAAGACTACAATGAAGGGCAAAGTTGTTTTTCTTTTCTTTTTCTCTGTAGTCCTACAGCACTGAACATGGAATAACAACAAAAGGAAGGTATCATTTCTCATGGTACAGAACAACTTTCATTAATATTTGCCAATAATTCTTACCAGGGCTGCCCTGAGCTTTTCAGGCTTAAAGGTCTAGAAAAGGGATCGGGGCGGGGGTTATTTAGTAAGTTAACAATGCAAACAAGATTGTAAAATGCCAATTTCATTTCTTTGAGAATAGTTTCAGGCTCTTTATATTTGTTATTTATCTAAAATTTGTCTTTTAATTATGACTTAGATATTTTTAAACATTAGATTTCCTGATACTTTCTAATTGACATTACTTATTACCTTAGTCGCATATCCTGGGGAAAGTCATTTAGCTTCTTTAACCCATAACTTCTTTATCCAAAAAAAGAGAATAACAATAACTTCAATTTAAGAGAATACTGAAAGTTACATACTATATATACCATTTTTTAAATGAGTGAAGCTTTACACAAGTGGAAGTTCTTACTAGTGGTAAGCTAGTTCCAGTTACTTTGTACACTAAATGAAATAAACTGTATTTGGTTTACAGCTTTATACAATTTAAATTTACTCCACTCTCAATTTTGAAGTAACCTTGCCATCAGAAAAAATTAATAAAACTAAATACAGTTTTGGTAATACAGTTATATGAGTTTCTCTATGATTTCTTTTTAATAAATATCTTTCTCAACACAAAACATCCCTATTTTCCTGAGTATATCATAGGAAAATTAGTCAGGAACAGGTCCAAAACAGCTTAGTAACTGAGGAAGAAGCAAAGTAATGGCCAAACATCCCAATGGCCCTCTTTATACATTTGCTTTCAATGGATTCTTATACAGAACTGTGGGAAGGTGTGACTGTTTGAATATGCAAATTCCTTGGGAGAGTACAATTTTCCTGGTACCTCAAATGCTGCTTCTCATTTAAGTGCCACAGTCCTTAAAAAATGATGATTTTGCTTCCCAAAAGACATTTGTAAATATCTGGAGATATTTTGAGTTTTTATTTAGGATATAGCAGGTAGAGTGTAGGGATGTTGCTAAACACTCTGCAATGCTCTAGACAGCCCCATAATGAAGAATATTTCAGCTCAAAATGTCCATAGTGCTGAGGTTGAGAAACCCTGAACTACTAGAATATCTAGATTTATGGTAGATTCTGAATTAGAATGAATGGGGCCTGTTCCTCCAGGGTAGGGCAGTACTAGGCCATCAACTCAAAACTGAGGGAGGCAGTAATAACAGAGGCAGAGGATCCCTCCTCACCTTTGCTGTTCTGCTAAAGACGTAACACAAGTGAGCCAGTGAGGACTTTACCCATTTTGCCAGAGTTGTCACCCCTCTATCATCCTGGAGTGTTTCCCATAATCAATCAAGCAGTAGCATTCTTACCATCTTGCCTTCTGGGTTTAATGTAGTCAGTGCTCATTTTATTTTATTTTACATATTGATTGATTGATTGATTGATTGAGACAAGGTCTTGCTCGGTCGCCCAGGCTGGAGTACAGTGGTGCAGTCATAGCTCAGTTCAGCTTTGAACTCCTGTGCTCAAGTGATCCTCCTAAGTCAGCCTCCCAAAGCAACTGGGACTACAGGGGTGCACCACTATACCTAGCTAATTTATTTTATTGTATTTTTTTTTTTTTTTGTAGAGATGCAGTCTTACTATGTTGCCCAGGCTGATCTCTAACTGCTTCATTTTACATATTTGATTATTTTTTAGAAATAACTTCATAGGCTAGAATAACTTCAGAGTTAGGGTTAGGGAAAAGTCTTGCTAATATTAAATATTAAGTACTGACCTACCAAAGTTAGATTTCAGACACTATATTTTTCTGGTCTTTTTCAACATTCTTTCATTCCTTGCTGACTTCATAAATCTGCTTATAAAGCATTCTTCTTTACTACAATGATGTTTATGCTCATATTCTACTACTTGCATTGTGGAATTCAAATTATTTTTTAATAATCGCTATTGGTGGTAGATAGGATCCTCCTCCCTGCATTTCTATCAGCTTTGGAATTCTGTTATTATTTGCCATCATCTTTCTAATGAGGGATTATCCCAGGCTGTTAGTCTTTAGATTGTAAAGTTTATTTCAGTCTTGATATGGTCATTTGACATATTTGTCATTTCCCTCAATTATGAAAAAACATTTTGATTGGCTGACTTCCTGACCACAACTGACAAACTAAGGAAATCTAGCATTATAATTAAGGGAAAATTCGAAACCCAGAAATTTCTAAAGGAAAAACAAATTTAGTAGCCTTTTTAACTTCTTTTTAGAAGACTCAGCCTCTAAGTTACACCAATCTTCACAATAACTGAAATGTTCTGCCAGATTCACTTCCTCTACAACTAGCTACAGAGTGAATTTTGTCCATGTTTAATCACTCTTCCTGTTAAAAGTTACCTCTGTTTCAGATTTTTCAGTTGGATGATTTAATATTCAAAGCTCAAGGTCAGAACCTGCAATATACCGTTCCCATGTAACAGATAGTGACTTGAGCCTCAGATTTGATGAAAGTCATTAGGAATGGAAAAGCTTTTATTCTTTTGCTTTTAAAAAAAAAGTATATTAACATAGCAGATGTTGAACAGCGAATTAGAAAATATTATTGAAACACCTTTTAAAATAAATATTGAGCTACAATTTAACAATTTTTAAAATATTACATTTTGGTTTTACCATTATATTATCACCAGATAAGGAGAAAACTTTTTATTGCATGCTAAATGTGAACTTGGCAGATTTCTTTCAAAATACAAAGAGAGTTTTAGGATTTTATCCTAGTTTTGTGTCAAGAGATCTCCCTGGTTCTTTGCTTATAGTTTATAGTTTGCCTGAGCTTTATGTAATTTTAAAGACCCTTTGTTAATTCGCATCCTAAATCATTTCTTTATCAGCATCATTCAATATTGTTAACTACTTATTTTTGTAAGAGTCTTTTTCATTAGCTTCTGTGTTCTGACACTCATGATTTTCCTTTCATGTTTCCATTTTCTTTGTTTTAGGTTCATCCTTCTCTTCTAAAACATTAATTATATAGACATCCAAGGTTGGGTTCTAGGGCCTCTTATTTTTCCAGAGTATTCTCCTTGGGCATTCTCATTCACACCCATAACCCCAAATACTTTCTCTACCTGTATGATTTCCAAATATGTATTTCTAGCTTAGAACTCCCATTTGAACTCCATATCTAGGTTGGTGTTTTCTCCCATATACTCAAAGGCATCTCCAACTGTGCATGTTCTAAACAGGACCTATAATTGTTTTTTCACAGCCTCATCATCTTCTCTCCTTTACTATTTCAGTAAATGGCACAGTGATTTCTCTAGTTCCACAGCCTCAAAAATAGAGTAATCAAGTGGTTTTATGCTACCCATTTTTCATATCAAACTCATCACACCTGTCTTGAAGGTATTATCTCCTAATTATCTCTTAATCTGTTTACTCTTCCCCATCTCCATCACTACTTCCAAATTCCAAGCTATCATCATCTTTCCCATGAACCACTGAAAAAGAAAGAAGGATCTGCAGGCCTGACAATCTTTGTTGTGTGGTTTCCTCTCACCTGTTTATCTCCCTCAATATCATCTCTCCCTAGCAACTCGTCCACCTTAACAAAGAAAAATTTATAGTTGCTCAATGGAAGATAAAATATCTATGTATATTTTTATATACATCTTACTTGTGCTAAGCTATACTTGTACAATATTTCAAGAAACCTGGAAATCACTATAAGATCCGATAATTTTCTTTTTTTCTACATGTTTTAGCTGCTAAAAAATGAACACAGTAATGAAATTAAGTGACATAATTTAGTTCAACATAAAATAATAATCTATATGTATTATATGTTGTTTATTAAATTAATAGGTAACGGTCACTTATTCCAATTTTTATGCTTTATTCAACATAACAGAACAGAATTTTCATAGGATTGATGTTTCAATATTTTTCAGGTTTCTTTTTATAAAAACCCAATCTACGAAGGCATGCATACGTATTATGTCAACTGTGACATTTGATAAATCAACATATCTCTCCTTTCTGCCATTTCTTTATCTTCAAAATAAGAAATGTGATGGTTTATGAGATCAATTTAGCTTCTGCAATTAATTTTAGAATTAATTGCGATTTAGGATTCATCTGATATGGAAGGAAAAAAATAGGGCAAAAGGGTTCTTTGTGAGCTTAGCAATTATTGAGAAAGATGGTTAAGATGCTTCTTTTAATGGCAGAGACATAGAACCAATTGTGACTGCAAATTTTCCAAGAAGTCTTGCAATTAAATAGCACATTTAATTTTGTTTAAATCAGTGCTTTCTGAAAGTATTTGCTCTGATGACCTCATTTTATGTACCACGACACACATTATATAACATGATGTATTACATAATACATTTTATATAACACATACCACTAGTTGGGAAATGATAGCTTTATGTTGGGATTACAGCTCTTTGCTCTTTATATAGTTGAGTTATATAAATTTCCTCACATTTTCATAAGCCTAGTTGTTTCAACAAGTCTAACCTGTGTCTGTGGGGCCGAATGAAAGCAATTTCACAGCATGGCCATCTGTTACAAATTCTTGGTATAAAAATTTTCATTAATTTAACTCAGAAGAATTTCCCTTACAGCAAATTAACAGACTGGAAATTCATGGTGAATAAATTCAGGGTCATTCTGATTCACAGAACAGCTTTCTTTCCAGGGATATTGGGGTCAGTGGGGGCAAGATTCTCTATTGTCTCTTAGTCATCTCTACCCTAACTCCTGCAATGAGATATCTGGAGGCCAAAGACTTATATCATTAGTATTGTTGCTTGAAGTTGCAAATAATACTGATCCCCAAATAGGTATAAATACAGTTTTAATCCCTAAATTTGGCTTCTGCACAGTTCAGGGACTAGTGCTGAATTAAAACTCCCCAGTAAAGAAAAATTGTATTTTTCCTGCAATGAAATATCTGGAGGCCAAAGACTTAAATCATTAGTACTGTTACTTGCAGTTACAAATAGTTCTGATTCCCAAATAGGTAGCAAAACAGTTTTGATCCCTAAATTCTGCTTCTGCACAGGTCAGGGCCTAGCACTGAATTGAAACCCTCCAGGAAACAAAAACTATATTTTATGTCTTGTAGAGGGAATAATTCCTCAACTTGTACTGAGTATTTTCTTCTCTATAACTTGGATTTTTGGGTCATATAAAAAATAAAATATATAATGGTATTTTTATTTAAACTAAATTTGAGTTTTGTGTATCTGTATTTATTGACACACTTTATTTGCAGAGTACAACATTTTAAATCAATGCTGCCAATACATTCTAACAAATTTTTTTTTCCAGAACTGTAATTGCACAATTTATTTCTCAAAGGAAAAAAGAACAGTGTCAGCCTTCAGAATTCTGTGGCAGCCAGTAACTAATTTTCCTGTCAGTAATGTCTCCTCTGATGCCATCACTACCACAAATATAGTCACATTTCCAAAGCATTCATACCTTATTTTTTCTTTACTTTTCATATTAGGTGATTATATTGGGGGGAGGGGGTTATTTAATATGTATATGTTAAGCTGGCTAATGCTTGCTGAAAACCTCTTGATAAGCTTATTGGAAGTAAATTTTGTAAGTAAGGGGATCTAATGCAAGGGAGGTGGTAGCTTCTTTCATTTAGGAGAGAATGTCAGAAATGATGATGAAACTGTTTGATTTTTTAATAATTTAGGAAGCCAAAATATAAAAAGTTGAATGTATTAGATTGCAAATTTCTCTAAAAGACTATGAGATACTCAAATATTTTATTGTATCCCCATTTTATATCACAATGTCTAATATTTTCTAGGTGCTCTAAGCCTGTGTTGATTAGCTGAATGAGTGACTGAATGAATGGCTGTATATTATGTGGGAAGATTTACCACCCTTTGAAATTTTTTGAAATACCTTCAAGGAAATTATAAAGAGGCAACAGAGGAACCCAGGACTGAAAATTAAAAATGGATATCATAGTTCAAATCTGATATAGTTTGACTCTGTGTCCCCACCCAAATCTCATTTTGTAGTTCCAACAATTCCCACGTGTTGTGGAAGGGACAAAGAGGGACACAACTGAATCATGGGGGCAGATATTTCCCGTGCTGTTCTTGTGATAGTGAATGGGTCTCAGAACTGACAGCTTTAAAAATGAGAGTTTCTCTGCACGAGCTCTCTCTTTCCCTGCAGCCATCCACGTAAGACGTGACTTGCTCCTCCTTGCCTTCTGAAATGATTGTGAGGACTCCCCAGCCATGTGGAACGGTAACTCCAATAAACCTCTTTCTTTTGTAAATTGTCCAGTCTTGGGTATGTCTTTATCATTAGTGTGAAAATGGATGAATACAAATCCTGAAGTTAAAATTCTAAAGCCCAAGCATTCAGTTTAAAAACTTGAAACCACTATGGAACATCAAGAAAGGACAATTAGGGTCAGAATCAATATTTCTGTGGATGCCAATTTCTTTTTCTTTCATCATGCCTCTTTCATTAATGCCTGCAAAGAAAGAAAATCAAACTCCTTCCTATTAACCAAGATGATTTAATATCAGCATCACTCATATTGTTTCTTTTCTATATTAGCTTTGTAGATTTAATAATTATAATCACATATTCTTCTCTCATTAATTTATATCTGCCAATCTTCTAGTGAATCTCAGAACCCAAAAATCATGATTTTTAGGTTTCAGTCTCATAAACACTTCAAACATCCTTAGTGCACCTATTCTCCCAGAATGTAATAATTGTATTTAATTGAATTAGCAATCTAGAAACAGATTTGAAAGCTGAGGAAAACTCAGATGTGAAAGTACTTGCAAAACATAAAGAAATTCTCAAGTGACTAATATTATCATCAATGGTCAAACCTTTCTCCAAGAAAATATCATTAATAAGCAATATTTTTCCTGTAAAACATTTAAAAAGAGAAAAGGGTACCCCAAATGCACCTAACATAAATTAAAGAAGCAGTGTAAATCAAAACCCAGGGACATTGCTATGATTTACATGTCCCCTCCTAAACATATGTTGAAATTTAATTGCCATGGTAACAAGCTAGTTCTTATGCTAGGTGTGAAACAGTCAGAGGATCCTGTTGTTTCAACATTGGCCAGAGTGTCTGTCTTAGCCCATTTTCTGCTGCTGTAAAAAAATACCACCGACTGGGTAATATATTAAAAAAAACAGAAGTTTATTTGGTTCATGTTTCTAGAGGCTGAGAAGTCTAAGAGCAAGATGCTGGCACCTGGCAAGGGTCATTCCATGGTAGAAGGCATCGCCATCTCGTGGGAATTGATAAAATCCACTTGGGAGCAGTTGAGGGGGCAAGCAGGGTGTTCTGCCCTCACAGACTCCAGTGTCCACACTTATATCTTGCATGAGTGTAGCTAATTGGTACGCAGCTTAATAATTGTAACAAATTGCATTATTTTACTGATACGGTAAATCAAAAAACAATAAAATGTATTTTATGTAAGAATTTACATAAATGTAAGAATTTAACTGCAATAGAAAGGCTAAATCTCATGAAAGCATATACCAAGCCACTTTCAGATCTAGAAAAATCATGATTAAAATTAAAGATTAAAAATAAAGTAAGTAAAGGACAAGCAAAATCTTGAAATAAACAGAAATTATAGAGATGAGATTAAAAGATCAAGTCAGAAGAATTTGTGCTGAGCAAAACAAAACAAAACACATTTGGAATTGAATTGATTTAAAGATAAATAAATAAGCTAGTCAACTAGATTAAGAATGGGACATATAACTACAGTTTAAAGAGGTGAGACACATAGTTTTTTACTGTTTGTTTCCCCTAGGGAGTCTCAATATATGAAGTAAAATAAAAAAGATTATATTAAATCCAAGTGTGTCTAAATGATTTCTCTATCCAAAAACTTACAATAACTGAAAAATCTTAGAGAAAGAGGTTATGAATAAATGAATAAAAGAATACATGTATGTTCTTGTGGCCAGAGGGGTTAGGTGGGAAATCAAGTTTCTACTCAGCCATGCTAAAACCACAAGGAGTAAGATGCACTTTTACCATAAGTGTTTGTCTGAAATAGGGCAGGCATTGTATAAAACATTTTTTATTTTTGGCTATCCTGGTCCTGACTCTTTGGCTAGGAGAAACAAGCATTTACTTGGAGATTTTTTTTCTATATCTCTTGGTAGTTCCCTTTCAGAGGCTTTTCTGACACCCTGTCTAGATTAGGTGGGGAATTAAAACCAGAGAACTCACTTCCATGACAATCTTTCAGTCTCAAGTTCCCCAGACTGCCTGACTTTCCACCTTTCAGAGTATTTCTCTGTTTATTGCTGTGCTATGTCCAGGGTTATTTAGTCTTAGGAAGGAAAACCTGAGAGGAATTGGGCTACTCCTACATAAAGAAACTAGATGACACTATCAATTTTTTAAAATCTTTAAATTTTATGAAAGAACTCTTAGAATGAGAAGCAGATTTGTAATATGAAATATAGAACCAAAACTTATAGGTGAAATGTATATAATAAGACAACAAGAAGTCTTATTAAATTAGCACCATGACAAACTGAAAAATGTATACACGTCTAAGGGCATTTAGATTCCAAACTGAAACCACCAGGCTAGTCAAATGAAATCCAATCTGGCCTCAGAATCCTAAGTTTGAATTCTAAGAGAATGTGTAGTTCTTAGGCTCAGTTTCTCTTTTTTTCTCCTCCCTCAATTATACCTTGATTTGATCATCAAAGATGAACTTCCTGAACTTCCCATTTCCTTTTTGCCCCAACAATAATCTCCAGTGGTGCTTACAGCTGCAGCATTTACCTTGACATAACTCATAGATTTCAGTCCTAACCTTACCTTCAAAGTTTGCTTTTAATATTACTTTATTATTATTTCAGCATCACTCTAGTATATCCACTTTGGAAACAAAAGACATCATTCTATTCATAGCATTCTGTTTTTAGTACTGGTATTTCCATTTACAAAATATAGTAAATCTCGATCACAGAAAACATCAAGTCCTAGAAAAAGTAACATTCCTACGTAGGCATGATGTTAATTCTGCGGTGAACTTATTGCACTGAAATGCTGTGACAAGTTGTTGACATTCCACAGTGGTTCTTTGATTGAAGTGGACAGCAGAAATGGAAAGAAGACTAAGAAGCCATATGCCATGGTGAATTATAACAAGAATATGAGAGCAGTGGACTAGGCTGATCACGTATCCAACTAAGCACAAAGGCACAAGGTTTGGTATAATTCTTTCTCCCCATTCTAAACATTACAGTGCCGAACTCCTGCATCCTGTTCAAGAAAGACAATCCTGAGAACACAATTAACCATGTCAACTTCAGACTGATGTTGATTGAAAGAATGCTGGAAAAGCACCACAAACCATGGAGGCAGCATCTTTGAGGTCATCTGTGCTGTGATGATGTCACACCTTTTTGCCTGTCTGGAAGACATTTCCCCAAGAGCATATCACCATCAGGGAAAATACAATCTAACTGGTGGCTGCAAAGTTTACTGCTTGCACAACAACAAGGATGGCAAGAAGATCTGGACAGAAGTGCAATATTTTTGTGCAGGATATGATATTTCTCTTTGTGTTGTTCTGTGCTTTATTATTTAGTTATTTTTTATGTATTTATTTATTTTTATTATTATTATTATTATTACTGAGACAGAGTTTTGCTCTGTCATGGAGTGCAATGGCGCAATCTAGGATCACTGCAACCTCCACCTCCCAGGATCAAGCAATTCTCCTGCCTCAGCATCCCAAGTAGCTGGAATTATAGGTGCTGACTACCACACCAGGCTAATTTTCTTTTGTACTTTTAGTAGAGATGTGGTTTCACCATGTTGGCCAGGCTGGTTTTGAACTCCTGATCTCAAGTGATCTGCCCACCTCAGCCTCCCAAAGTGCAAAGTGCTAGGATTATAGGCATGAACCACCCTCCCTGGCTGTTCCATGCTTTAAAATTTACTACACACACATAAAAAATTATTAAATACTGATTATCGTATACATTTCTATTACATTAGGGTTAGAGACAGTTTTGTTTAGAAATAACTCCAAAAGCAGTTTTTCTAATTTATTTTCATATTGAAAATCAGTCAGATTTGCTTCAATCTCAGGAACATGTTTTTGTAAAATTAAATGAACACTGGCAACAAGCTGCACTTTTTTTCTAAACAAAAACAGTTGGTGAAAGATGGAGAAGTAGAGGATAAATTCATTCTCTGAAGGGTTAAGTTTTTGCATCATAATATTGGAGACTAAGAAGTAGTCAGAGTCACAACAACAGAAGAGAAAACAATGGCAAAAATATATAATATGGGTTTTCTTTATTTTCATGTATAAAGAACTTTTAGTAGTTTTCCATGAGAAAGAAAAAAAAAGTAAACTTTCAAGCCTTGCAAATATTTTCATAAGTAAACTACAAGCTAATGTTTGCCTTATGAGTTAAATAAATTTGTAAATTTGAATTTTGTTCTAAAATTATAGTTCATGTAAAAAGAAAACCTTATTTCTACAGAAATATTCTCCTGGCCTGAAAATTTTCTCTTTAATCCCTTACAAATATCATTGGTATAGTAAGTAATAATAGATCTCATGTATCTGAGTCTAACAAAGTAAACCGGCCTAATTACTAACTGTGGTTAAATTCTCTCTGGCTTGCACTTAGATTTTAATTGCATCTAACATTTCCACCTTAATCTCTGCCCACGAAGCTGTCAAGTGTGGACTTTGTCATCAGGCTCCTTTGCCTTCTACCTTTTTTTAGGGTCAGACAATGAGAGGCACTGGCAGAAGGTCAGAGGTCAGAAGAAGAGTCGGGGTATTAATTTCTCCAGCATCTTCCCTGCTAATACAAAAATTGTGATTGTATTTCCTTAGCCAAAACCAGAATTCCTGTTGGTGACTTTCTTATGGCTTTCTTTCTTTCTTATCTTTGTCTTTTGGGGACTGAGTTCCTTCACCCAATTCCCACAGGCATGGAGGTGTTAAGTCCCTCTCTTGCTGTCAGGGATGTTTTTTATCCCTCTAATTTTCTTTTCTTAACCCAACTAAAACCTTTATTAACTTTTAATTACCCCATTTGAGTGTGCCATTTGTTTCCTGAAAGGCTCTTGTCTGGTACAATTACATTCCTTAAATATCTTCTTTGTCAGGGCTCTTTTACACTTCACAAAATGAAGACTACGTAAATTTAGGTACTAACAAATATAGTATTAATAGGTTAACAAGCATTTTGTTACTATTGTTATTAATTAAACTCCAGGAAAAATTATAAAGTAAGCAGAGTTGGATTGGCGTGTCATCTGTGAAGACAGCATGACTTTTGAAGTCAGAGGAGTCTGTGTTTTAATTACATCTTCAGCATGTATTAGCTAAATAAAGTGCTAAATAATGAATGATTAATGTAACCTAGCTTGAAACTTGGTTTCCTAGTCTTTAAAATGGTAAGAATAATACTATACGGGGTTGTCATGTTGACTTCATCTGACACAACAACAGCATACAGCGTCCAAGTAAAACAATTACCAAGTAAAGGAATTATTTAACCAAGTAAACGAATTACCTTCCTCATCTTCCTTTTTTTATGAATAATCAGAGATCATTCCATTATTCTGTATATCTAGGTATATTCTCCCTCCTGTCTCCCTGTTTCCTGAGCAGCCCTGCTGAATGGATGGCTTCTTGAAAATGGATAGAATTATTATTTTGCATTAGTTTAGAAAAAAACATACTTTTATCACCCTCATATTTTTCCTTGGGATTGAGTCTAATAATAAAAAGGTGTGATTAATTATTGATTCATTATCTGCATATCTTTTATTTGTTCATCAAATTCAGGAAGGAAAATTGCTTAATTGGGCATAGGGTCTTAGTGTCTTCCATGAAATTGAAAGATTAGAATAGATAGATGATCTTTCAGAACCCTTACAATTCTAAGATCCCATGAAATATTTATTTTTAGATGATTTGCTAAAATCAACCATTGACATCACATAAAATGAATTTCTATTCTTTTCCCAGTCATGACTATCAGGTGATCTCCAGCCTGTTGGTGTACCAAAGTTCCCCTGTCAGTGTGCTTTCTAGTGTACTGTGTGTACTGTGGGTGGGTGAGTCTACCACTGTGCTGAGATATTGACTCCATTAGCCCTTCAGAGCTTACAGGGCTAATGATGTGTGCTATAAATCTCTTCTTTGTAACCCATTGTGACCTATATTATCACAGGATATTTTGTTGATGGTGGTGGTGATTAGTATTAAAAATCTACCTGGAAAATTTCCATTTTATGCCTGGTGAGTTTAGTAGAATGATATTATTATTACTACTACCATATTGGCACCATTTCTACCATCTTATGACTCTATTTGTGTCACACTTTATGTTATTTTTTTAAATTATGTTTTTCTCTTTAGAGATGGAGTCTTGCTCAGTCACCCAAGCTAAAGTGCAGTGGCATGATCAAGGCTACCTGTAGTCTCAAATTCTTGTGTTCAAATGACCCTCCAACCTCAGCTTTCTGAGTAGCTAGGACTACATGTGTGCACCACCATGCCCAGGTAATTTGTTGTTGTTTTTAGTTGAGATGGGGTCTTGCTGTGCTTCCCAGGCTGTTCTCAAACTCCTGGGATAAAGTGATTTTCCTATCTCAGATTCCCAAAGTGCTGGGATTACAGGTATAAGCTATTGCAGCCAGCCTAAAATTATTTTTCATTTAAAAATTGTTTTGAATCTTTTGCACTTCAATTTGTTAGAATTCTATTTCATTTTAATGTTTAAACTTAAAATTTGCCCGTGCCAATTTAACATAATTAAATCCACATCTTAACCCCATCCTTAGCATTTAACTTAGATATTATTGATAATCATTATTTTATATGAACAATGTTTAATTCACCTTAAATGTTTACCAATTTTCTTTGCTCACCATTCTGTCTTATGTTCCAAACCCTGATTTGGGAAAATTTCCTTTTTCTTGAAAGTATGTTCTTTAGAATTTTCTTTTCTGAAAGTCAGTTTGCAGTAACCTAAGTTTGCACTTCTTTTTTTAAAAAGCCTTATTTCACATTATCTTAAAATATAATTTTGCTAAATACACACTCCTCTGATCATGTTATTTTTGTCTTTTTATATTGTAATCACATAAATATATTACCATCTCATTTTATCTTCTGTGTCTCTGAAACATCTATTTATAGTCACCATTTTGTTAGTTTTATTCTGAATTTTGAGAATTTCTTTAGTTCTACACTTCAGTTCATTTAAGTATCCTACAATTTCTTCTGTCTACAACTGTGGCTGACCAGGTGGCAGTCATGATTTAGTTTCATTGTCTGACAACTTATGGTATCACCAACTAAGCAGCAACCGAACTAACAGAATGGGCACCAGTAGATAGGAAGAGAACCCTAGGAACAAAGGTGGAGCAGCCATTGAAAAACACCAGGTTAAAGTTCTCATGAAGACACTCCAGAAATGATAGAGGAACATTTTTGATGATTCAGAAAAAAGTATGAAAACCGATGGCTCTAAGTTGGTAAGTGATCAGAAGGATTGAATTATAAATAAGAACAATGCTAGGATTTTGTAAACCAATTTATTTCATCTATATTTTCCTTCTTAGGTAAGCACGCTAGGGATGGGTGACAAAAACTTATGTCTAAATACATATAAAAAGGCTCCGTCAATGAGTATAACATAAAACTTTTTTTCTTGCGAGGTGCGGCTGCACACGCCTGTAATCCCAGCACTTTAGGAGGCTGAAGTGGGCGGATCATGAGGTCAGGAGTTCAAGACCAGCCTGACCAAGATGGTGAAACCTCGTTTCTACTAAAAATACAAAAATTAGCAGGGCATGGTGGTGGGCGTCTGTAATCCCAGTTACTCAGGAGGCTGAGGCAGAAAACTGCTTGAATCGGGGGGGCGGAGGTTGCAGTGAGCTGAGATTGCACCACTTGCACCACTGCACTCCAGCATGGGTGACAGAGTGAGACTCCATCTCAGAAAAAAAAAAAAAAAGAAAGAAAAAGAAAACACACACACACACACACACACACACTTTATTTCTTAATTATACATAACATAATGGTGCATTTACAATTAAAGGCATCTTAGACATGAAGTAATACAGAATCACTTCACTGATAGAATTGCTCATGTTTTTCCAGACCAGATACCATTCTCTTGAAAATGTTGTATGCCTTCCAGTTTTCTTATCTGACATCCATACACCATGTTTTAAAATATGCTAATATCATTGATTCTATTGTGGTTGAGTTATGTTTCCTGTGAGTTTGGAAGACATAATTTGCCTTACCATTTTTTGCTGATTCAATTGGTTGGATTCTCAGAATGTGGTTGTTCCATACAATTTTACTGATTATTGCTGCAAACTGAAGTCCATTCAAAAGAAAGTTGTGTGTTTAATATTCAATGTGATACACACACACATACACATATGCAAAAAGAGGGAAGAAGAGAAAAGAGAGGTGGGGCTAGAGAGAGAGAGTTGTACTGATGATGTGAGATACTGATCTCAAATCTAGACCTAGATATTAATTTCCTTAGACCTAAGAAGAAGCACCACATTTCAATTACTGAAAATTTTTGTAGTAACAGAACCATGAGCCTGTTTATTCTGTCTTCTCTTGTTAGCAAAAATTGCTACTTAATAAGGAACACAGATTTCCCCATCCTCACTGTCAATTAGATTTCACGATATTATCCTTTATAGCTTTATAGATAATTGGCCTAGCTAAAGAAGAAACGGTCCTTATTGCTTAAATTATTTGTTTGAATGAAGGCTGTCTTTTGAGATCTAGATTTATTGTCCATGAGGTTAAGAATATCTGTGTATCAGGTGATTTCAGCTCCCAAGATATAAGAAAGTCCTACTTACACATTCAACAATCAGTCACTGAGTATTTACTTACAGTGTGATACACAAGGCACTAAGTACTAGGCACCTGAATATCAATAAGATAAAGCTGTTGCCCACATGTATACAACGCAGACATATTTACAGTAACAATACAATGACATCAGTTAGTAGGTTCAGCTGCAAGTAATGGAAGTAGATTTCAAGGGCTTAAACAACACACAAAATAAATAAGTTTTTTTTGTTTCCTCATTAATCAGGAAGTAAATAGCTAGTGTTGCTGTCAAAGACCTATGTTCTTTTCATATTCTTTGAATTACTTAGCATGTTCTTCTCATACTTCTGACCTTACAATTATAAGATGACTGCTGTATATTTCAGCTAGAATCAATTATCCACAAAGGGAAAAACATGGTAGAGAGAAAACAGGGAGGAGTGGGACCTATATCAGAATGACTTCCTGTATCACTTCGACTTCTCTCTCATTTGGCAAAAACTGGGTGGCACATTCCTCTGGTTGTAAGGGCATCTGAAGGAAAAGATTATGTAACTGAACATATTGCTAACAAAGACAAAACCTAGGGAATTTTTTAGAAGGAATGCTGTGTACAGGAGATGGAGTAGGCAACTGGCAGAAGAAAGCAAAATAGAAAAACTAAAGTTATAAGAGGGATGCACCAACTGTGACCGCAAAGCCTCCGGGGACTAAATATTTCTCAAATATCCCCTAAGGTGTTCATTGTTGTTAATGCACTACCTACGACACATTCATTTGGAAATGCATGATTGTCTGTATTACTATCCTACACATATATAACTTTAGATGACTTTATTCAGATCTCATAATTTGGTAAGTTCACATCAGTGGTTCAAATGTAACTGTCTTTCTACAGATGTTTAGCTTTCTGTTATTTCACTGGAAACAGACTTTTCTGGCACTCTCCACCATGTAACAAAAGCATGTTTAAGTAAGACTAAAGAGAATTTTTGCAAATTCAAGTAGAACTGATTTATCTCTACCTGTCTGATATATGGAACCTATAAAAAAAACCCATTTGATTATCTGGTCTGTCTGGCATCTTGCCCGTAGCTGCCATTATCTAAGCCAAACATTTCCTAAACTTTATCTAAGCCAAACATTTCCTAACTCAAGCGTTACATCACTGATAACAGAACAGACTCTCAAAGCAGCTGAGATGCAGGTGGCCAGGTGTGCTTTAAGATAGACCAAAGAATTAGCTAAAAATTCTGTTTTGAAAGAGAAGGATGAAAGGGAAGACAGCCATAAATAATTAAAGAGCTTCATCAAAAAGCTCCTTCATCTTTTCAAATTTGTTGCAAATGCATTTTATCCATCTGTCAGTGGGCATTATCATTTTTGTAGCATTATAAAATAAATTATTCACTTGACAATTAATTTTATACCACTGCATGCCTCCAAACATGGAAAGCACAAGAAACCCCATTTTAGAGTCTGGGCCATATACATAATGAGGGTTTTGTCAACTATTTTGTAATAAATCTGACTGCCCACAGCAGTGGTTGGATCTATGCTATCTGTAAAACAAAAACACTCAGGATATATGGTCATATTTGTAATAAATCTTATTTTCTAATTAATCTGAACATACATTTACAACATGTCTAGAACTTTTGGCATTATGAGGTAGAAAGTATTCTGTAAAATAGTGCATAGACTCCTTTTGTGTTTATGTACAAATATAACATTCAGAGTTTTTATAACTGATCACTCTGCAAGAATGTATTCAGGACCTTTACTATCTAAGAGATAAGTCATTGTCTGCCATTAAAAAGTTTTGCTATAAGACTTTTTCATTAAATGGTTTTTCAGACAGGACTGGTGATTTACTACATTAATTGAAATTTCTTTACAGTATCTTAATCAAATAAAAAATTATTTTTGTCTGACATGAAATCCAAAGATTAATAGATCAGAGCTGGATCAGTAGCTTCACAATGTCCTTTATGCCCCAGACACCTTCTGTCTTTCCAAAACACCATTCTTAGTATAGGCCTCTCATTCTCATAAAAGTCTCATGGCCACAAGATGACTGCCCCACTATTAGCTCCTGTCTGCGTTGCTGGAGGTAGGAGAGCATATCTAGACGGTCCTTATGGTTTCCTTATCAGGAAAGGAATACCAGCATTAGAACCTTTATCTTATTTGGAAGGGAAACTAGGAATGTAGTTTTGCTTTGTTTTACTTGGTCACAAACTGTGAATAAAAGGTTCTTTTCATAAGCAAAATTGAAAGAATGAGTATCGTTAGGTCAATTAGCAGAGACTCACAATAATTTATAAATTTTCATTACATTAATGTTTGCCTCATCAAATAACAAAATCTCAGCGAAATTAGTGTAATGATTGAATTGTTTTTTACTAGCAATTTATGAACCGGTCAGCATCCCATCTGTAAAATAGAAAATGTTCAATGAGCCAAGCATAGGAGGTAGGCTTTATAGATAGAAAAGGCTGAAAAAAGCAGAAACAAAAAATAAGTGGATTTTAAGCAGAGGACTTTTTTTTTATTATGGAGAGGACTCTTTTCTCAGCTGAACTTGACTGGGCCCCTTCTGATTATTTGCTGTGATTTTCCTGTTTTTCGTTTTTTTTTTTTTTTTTAATTTCTCATTTCAAAGTTCAGTTTGATTACATGGCACCTAGAATGAGTGAATTCATTCTGGTTTGATCTGGTCTGTTGGGGCCTGGTGCAGGAACTTGGTTCAAAATGATAGACTCCCATAAACTTTATTTAATATCCTACATTCCAACATACATACACCATTTTAATTTATTTTACTTACAAAATTCTTTTATTAAAAAATCAGGCCAGGGACGGTGGCTCACGCCTGTAATCCCAACACTTTGGGAGACTGAAGTGGGCGGATCACTAGGTCAAGAGATCAAGACTATCCCGGCCGACATGGTGAAACCCCGTGTCTACTAAAAATACAAAACTTAGCTGGGTGTGGTGGTGTGCTCCTGTAGTCTCAGCTACATGGGAGGCTGAGGCAGGAGAATCACTTGAACCCAAGAGGCAGAGGTTGCAGTGAGCCAAGATCGCACCATTGCACTCTAGCCTAGTGACAGAGCAAGGCTCCGTCTCAAAAAAAAATAATAATAATTAATAATTACTGATACTTTTCTAAGAAGGAAGTGGTTTTGCATTTGGAAATGGGGATTATTGAATAAATACAATCTCTTCTGATATTCATTCTCAAGACAGTAGTAATTTTTAGTAAAAATTTTGCAAAATAATTTTCTTAATAATTCTTTTAAAAAAGAACAACGCAATCACATAATTAACAAAGTATAACAATATGTATGCAATACCAGTTGTAACAAGATGCAAAGCTGGAAATCCTCATATATTTATTTTTGATCATTATTTATGTTAAATATTTTTCTTTGTATTAAAGAAATCATCTTTCTCATTAATGGGTATTTAAAGGTTAGATAAAATGTATTTTATTTTGTATTTCATAAAACTTTGGTTAAAAAATCCCAATTTTAATCTGCCTGCAGTTCAATTACAAAAGTGGTATCTATAGCTGCATTAAGCATAAGATTACTTATTCTGACTTAATTGCTTTCTGAATTATACTAGAAGCCACTTCTAAAATCAGACAGCTGTAAGAGACAAACTTCCCAGCTTGATAAATGTTGCTTAACTTGTGTGTGTGTGTGTGTGTGTGTGTGTGTGTGTGTGTGTGTGTTGGGGGCGGGGAGCAGAGGAACTAATTTCAACATTAGTTGATTTCTATCATTAATATCTTTTTTACTAGGGTGTCTATGAAAAGATGATTTTGAAAGATTAAAATATATAATATTTTCAGTCTCAAGAATTATTGACTTCCTTAAGGAAAAATAAAACAGGCAAAATAATTGTGCAGTATCCAGGAAGGGTATCTCCCAAAGTCCACTACAGTTGCAATATTGCAGAATAACAGATCAAAAAATAAATAAATAGAAAGGAAAGAAGGTGGGATTGCACAAATCCAATAACTATAGGGGACAGTGGACAATAATTTCTTTTATAGAGCAAAACTAGCTGGAAAACTTCATGGCAAGAGTGAGAAGTCTGGTAAGTCTGTCTAACATGAATTTAATAATTGCTGTGAGTCAGTGACTCCTCAATTTCCCGTTATTCCTTCTTATTCTACCCTGTTTTATCTCTTAAGTTTTAAATGGTGCATGTAATTTGCTTTTTTGGCATGTGGCAAGGACTGGACCTCAACTGAGAATGTGAACTATATGCTGGATGCAATATGAGTTTTGAAATGATTCTTCCTTGATGGGGAATAGATGTGGTCTCTTTATGAAAGTAGGTTATGTATGGATATTGATCTTCATATGTAAGTCAGGGTGTAAACTTTCCAAATAAGCACAGCCAGCTCTAGAGCCCATGTTACAGTGGAGAATCAGGAAGAGACTATGTAGATAAGAAAAGATGGAAAAGCAGTAAAATATATATAAATCAATCCCAGAAAGAGAAGGGGTAATCTGACTTGGTGGATCAGAACACCTGCTTCTTGGGAAGTGAAAACTGAGCTTTAAAGGGTATGGAATCAGAGGGAAGATACTGTTGGAATAGAGAGAAGCAACTTTTTTTTAAATATGGATTTTTAAAAATGTTTAGATTTATAAGGAGAACATTATCTCTGCATGGGCCACCATAATTCTACAGAAAGTGAAAATGTACAAGAGAAACCTAAATTGGCTTGAGCAAAATAGAAGACTTACAAGAAGTAAAAGGAAAATTAGGTAGCATCTCTTTAGTTGAAAAATAGAAAAAAAAAACTGTTTTTTTTTTTGTTTTGTTTTGTTTTGTTTTGTTTTTTTTTTTGTTTTTTGAGACGGAGTCTTGCTCTGCCTTCCGGGCTGGAGTGCAGTGGCCGGATCTCAGCTCACTGCAAGCTCCGCCTCCCGGGTTCACACCATTCTCCTGCCTCAGCCTCCAGAGTAGCTGGGACTACAGGCGCCTGCCACCTCGCCCGGCTAGTTTTTTTTGTATTTTTAGTAGAGACGGGGTTTCACCGTGTAGACCAGGATGGTCTCGATCTCCTGACCTCGTGATCCGCCCGTCTCGGCCTCCCAAAGTGCTGGGATTACAGGCTTGAGCCACCGTGCCTGGCAAAAAACTGTTTTTAAAGAAATGTGTTAGGCTCTAAGAAATGAGAATTCTTGGTGTTTCAATAAATTAAAAGAAAATGGGGAAGTCAGAAGGGGTAGAGTATTCAGCTCAGATACTGAAGGACCGTGTTAAGAATTATAAATTGTATGCAAAAGAATTGGAAAACCACTGGTGTACGATATGGGTTGGCTGTGTTCCCACCCAAATCTCATCTTGAACTGTAACTCCCACAATTCCCATGAGTCATGGGAGGGACCCAGTTGGGGGCAATTGAATAATGGGGTCAGGTCTTTCTTGTGCTATTCTCATGATAGTGAATAAGTCTCATAAGGCTGATGGTTTTATAAAGAGGAGTTCTGCACAAGCTCTCTCTCTTTGCCTGCCACCATCCATGTAAGACATGACTTGCTCCTCTTTGCCTTCTGCCATGATTCTGAGGCCTCCCCAGCCATGTGGAGCTGTGAGTCCATTTAACCTCTTTTTCTTTATAAATTACTCAGTCTCATGTATATCTTTATCAACAGCACAAAAATGGACTAATACAGTAAATTGTTACCAGTAGAATGGGGTGCTGCTGTAAAGATACCTAAAAATGTGGAAGCAACTTTGGAACAAGGTAACAGGCAGAGGTTGGAACAGTTTGGAGTGCTCAGAAGAAGACAGGAACATGTGGGAAAGTTTGGAACTGCCTATAGACTTGTCGAATGGCTTTGACCAAAATGCTGATAGTGATGTAGACAATGAAATCTAGTCTGAGGTGGTCTCAGATGGAGATGAGGTACTCTTTGGAAACTGGAGTAAAGATGATTCTAGTTATTTGTACAAGAGACTGGCGGCATTTTGCTCTGCCCTAGAGATTTGTGGAACTTTGAACTTGAGGGAGGTGATTTAGGGTATCTGGTGAATAAAATTTCTAAGCAGCAAAGCATTCAAGATGCAACTTGGGTGCCACTAAAAGCATTCACCTTTAAAAGGAAAACAGAGCATAAAAGTGCAGAGTATTTGCCAGCCTGATTGCATTAGACAAGAAAACCCCATTTTCTGAGGAAGAAAATAAGCTGGCTGCAGAAATTTGCATAAGTAACAGGAAACCAAATGCTATTCACCAAGACAGTGGGGAAATTGTCTCCAGGGCATGTCAGAGGACTTCATGGCAGCCCCTTCCATCACAAGCCCAGAGGTGAAGGTGTAGGAAGAAAACGTAGTTTCCGGGGCCAGGCCCATGGCCCCCCTGCTATGTGCAGTCTAGGGACTTGGTGCCCTGCATCCCAGCCACTCTAGCCATGTCTAAAAGGGGCCACGGTACAGTTTGGACTGTTGCTTAAGAGGGTACAAGTCCCAAGCTTTGGCAGCTTCCATGTAGTGTTGAGCCTGCAGGTGCACAGAAGTCAAGAATTGAGGTTTGGGAACCTCTGCCTAGATTTCATAGGATGTATGGAAACACCTCTGTGTCCAGGCAGAGGTTTGCTGAAGGGATGAGGCACTCATAAAGAACCTGTGCTAGGGCAGTGTGGAAGGGAAATGTGGGGTTGCAGCCCCACACAGAATCCCCACTGGGGCACTGCCCAGTGGAGCTGTGAGAAGAGGGCCACCATCCTCCAGATCCCAGAATGTTAGATCCACCTAAAGCTTGTACTGTGTGCCTGAAAAAGCATAGACACTAAACACCAGCCTGTGAAAGCAGCCAGGAGGGGGGCTGTACCCTACAAAGCCATAGGTGTGGAGCTGCCCAAGACCATGAGAACCCACCTCTTGCATCAGTGTGACCTTGATGTGAGACAGGGAGTCAAAGGATATTATTTTAGAACTTTAAGATTTGACCACTGTCCAACTGGATTTCAGACTTGCATGAGGCCTGTAGCCCATTTGTTTTGGCTAATATCCCCCATTTGGAAAAACTGTATTTACCCAATACCTATACCCTCATTGTATCAAGGAATAACTAGCTTGCTTTTGATTTTGCAGGTTCATAGGCAGTAGGGATTTGCCTTGTTGCAGATGAGACTTTGGACATGGACTTCTGGGTTAATGTTGAAATGAGTTAAGACTTTGGGGGACAGTGTGGCTTTGAAATGTGAAGACCTGAGATTTGGGAGGGGCCAGGAGTGGAATGATATATTTTGACTGTGTCCCCACCCAAATATCATCTTGAATTGTAACTCCCACAATTCCCATGTGTCACGGGATGGACCCAGTGGGAGGTAATTGAATAATGGGAGCAGGGCAGGTCTTTTTTGTGCTGTTCTTGTGATAGTGAATAAGTCTCATGATATCTGATGGTTTTATAAATAGAAGTTTCCATACACAAGCTCTTTTTCTTTGCCTGCCCCCATCCATGTACGATGTGACTTGCTCCTCTTTGCCTTCCACCATAATTGTGAGGCCTCCCAAGCCATGTGGAACCGTAAGTCCATTAAACCTCTTTTTCTTCCCAGTCTCGGGTATGTCTTTATCACAGCATAAAAATGGACTAATACATTGTATTTAAGCAATACATTAGCGCAAAGGTTGAAACACTCCAGCCCACTGGCTAAATAGAACCATCCACCCATTTTTGAAAAATGGCAATACTTATTGATTTACATATTGTCTACGGCTGCTTCTGTGCTACAACAGCAGACTTGATAATTTGGTTTGCCTGTGTCCCCACCCAAATCTCATCTTGTTCCCATAATTTATGCATGTTGTGGGAGGCATGTGGTGGCACCTAATTGAATCATGGAGTGGCTTCCCCCATACTGTTCTCAAGGTAGTGAATAAGTCTCATGAGATCAGATGGTTTTACTACGGAAAACCCCTTTTACTTCACCCTTATTCTTTCTTGCCATCACCATGTAAGACATGCCTTTTACCTTCCACCATGATTGTGAGGCCTCCCCAGCCACATGAAACTGAGTCCATTAACCCTCTTTTTCTTTATAAAATACCCAGTCTTGTGTATGTCTTTATCAGCAACATGAAAATGGACTAATATAGTAAATTGATACTGGTAGAGTGAGGTGCTGCTGTAAAGATACCTGAAAATGTGAAAGCGACTTTGTAACTGAGTAACAGGCAGAGGTTGAAAGAGTTCAGAGGGCTCAGAATAAGAGAGGAAAATGTGGGAAAGTTTGGAACTGCCTAGAGACTTGTTGAATCACTTTGATCAAAATGCTGATAATCATATCGATAATGAAATCCAAGCTGAAGTGGTCTCAGATGGAGACGAGAAATTTTTGGGAACTGGAGTAAAAGTGACTCTTGCTATGTTTCAGCAAAGAAACTGGTGACATTTTGCCCTGCCCTAGAGATTTGTGGAAATGTGAATTTAAGGGAGATGATTTAGGGTATCTGGTGAATGAAATTTCCAGGCATCCCATTTCAGAGGTACCTCGGGTGCTGTTAGAGGCATACTGTTTTAAAAGGAAAACAGAGCATAAAAGTTCAGAAAATATGCAACTTGATGATGCAGTAGAAAAGAAAAATCGATTTTCTGAGAAGAAATTCTAGCCAGCTGCAGAAATTTGCCTAAGTAGCAGTTAGCCAAATGTTCATCACCAAGACACTGAGGAAAATGTCTCCAGGGCATGTCAGAGGTTTTCACGACAGCCCCTCTCATCACAGGTCCAGAGGAATAGGAGGAAAAAATGGTTTCTTGGGCAAGCCCAGGGTCCCCCTGCTGTGTGCAGCCTAGGGGCTTGGTGCCCTGTGTCCCAGCCACTCTGGCTAAAAGGGGCCAGCTTACAGCTGGGGCCATGGCTTCGGAGGGTACAAGCTCCAAATCTTGGCAGCTTCCACATGGTGTTGAGCCTGCAAGTACACAGAAGTCAAGAACTGAGGTTTGAAAACCTCCTCCTAGATTTCAGAGGATGTATGCAAATGCCTGGATATCCAGGCAGAAGTATGCTGCAGGGACAGGGCTCTCATGGAGAATTTCTGCTAGGGCAGTGCAGCAGGGAAATGTGGAGTGAGTGTCCCCACAGAGTCCCCACTGGGGCATTGCCAAGTGGAGCTGTGAGAAGAAGGCCACCATCCTCCAGACCCCAGAATGGTAGATCCACCAATAGCCTGAATTGTGCATCTGAACAAACCACGGACACTCAACACCAGCTTGTGGAAGCAGACAGGAGGGAGGCTGTACCCTGCAAAACCACAGAGGTGGGGCTGCCCAAGATTATGGGACTCCACCTCTTGCATCAGCATGAACTGGATGCAAGACCAGGAGTCAAAGGAGATCATTTAGGAGCTTTAAGATTGGCCCAACCAGCTGGTTTTCAGACTTGCATGGGCCCTGTAGCCCCTTTGTTTTGGTCAATTTCTCCCATTTGGAACAACTGTATTTACCCAATGCCTGTACCCCACTGTATCTAGGAGGTAACTAACTTGCTTGTGATTTTACAGGCGCATAAGCAGAAGGGACTTGCCTTGTCTCAGATGAGACTCTGGACTGTGGACTTTTGGGTTAACACTGAAATGAGTTAAGATTTTGGGAAACTGTTGGGAGGGCATGATTGGTTTTGAAATGTGAAATGAGATTTGGGAGTGGCTGAAGTGGAATAATATGGTTTGGCTCTGTCTCCAACCAAATTTCATCTTAATTTTAGCCCCCATAATTCCCATGTGTTGTGGGAGGAACCTGGTGGCACATACTTGAATTATGGAGGTGGTTTTCTCCATACTGTTCTTGTGGTAGTGAATAAGTCTCATGAGATCTGATGGTTTTATAAGGGGAAAGCTCTTTCACTTTGCCGCCATTCTGTCTTGCCACTGCCATGTAAGACATGTCTTTCACCCTCCACCATGATTGTGAGGCCTCCCCAGCCACATGAAACTATGAGTCCATTAAACCTTTTTTCTTTATAAATTACGCAATGTCAGGTATGTCTTTATCAGCAGCATGAAAGTGGACTAATATAGTTGAGTAGTTGTGACAGAAATCATATGACTACAAAGCCTAAAATATTTACCACCTGACTCTTTAGAAAAACGTTTGCTGAGTCTGATTCATATGTATCTATTTTGAAAAGATCACTGATTAGAAATATAAAGAAATGTAAATTGCTGGTGGAGGGGCAAGAGGTCAGGCATAGAGACCAATTAAGAGACTGTGGTAGGTAAGGGATGATAAAGAACTGGATTAGGTTGGTAACAATAGATAAGGAATTATGTGAAAAATAAGGTGACATTAGCTGAACCTGGTGATGAAGTACAAATGGAGAATAAATGAAAACAAGGAGTCGAGGACATTTTCTAGGTTTTTCTTTTGAAAAATGTAATAGATGGAGGTGATAAGATTAGTTTGGAGATGTCAGGTTTGGAGGATCTATGAAATATGCAAATAGAGATATTGAGACAGCAGTGCAATACATGGCACTGCATTTCCAGGGGCAGACAGATCTAGATTGGGAGTCAAACACTACTGAAAATTAAATATATAAGAATAGCTGAAAATCCAAGAGAAATATGTAGAGAGAGAAATAGGCAAAAGACCAGAATAACTTCACTCCCAATATAATTTTATTAATCTTCATGTGTTTGCATAAAATGCATATTTTGATGGGGTCAAGTTCTTGATTAAGTGCTACTTTAGAAATCTGAAAATCCAACTTTGCACATTTCTTACACTTCACTTGTTCATTCTTATCCCACTATGTTACGACATGACTATTCACTGAAATAAACTCAAACTGCATTAAAATAGTTTATAATTAAGATCATCTTCATTTCAGTTACTCTAAATTAGTGTGAGTCAGTGTTTTACTCTTTAATTTATCTCACTAATTTTGAGAGGTTTACCCTGCAATATGATAGCTATTGTTTATTTAATGCTCACTCTCTATTTAGGCCCCATCAAAGCAGTATGCAATCTGATCTCTGTATCCAGAGGTTTTGCATCTGTGAATTCAACCAAACATTGATTGAAAATATTCAGGGAGAAAAGAAATGGATGGTTGCTTTGTACTGAACATGTACAGGACTTTTTAAATTATTTTTTCTAAACAATTCAGTATAATAATTATTTTCACAGCATTTATATTGCATTAGTTGTTGTGAATAATCTAGAGATGATTCATGGTATATGGAAAGATGTGCATAGGTTATATGAAAGAACTATACCAATGTACATATAAGGGGCTGAATATCTGTGGATTTTCCCATATCCATGAGAAATCCTAGAACCAATCCTCTGTGGATATTGATGGATGACTATATATATGGCTCTCATTTTATTCTAAATGACAGCCATACGGGGAGACTGAGACTTGGAGAACTTGCCCAGGTAAAACATTTTGTAAGTGGTAGATGTGGAGTACTCTACCTCCAGTCTTTACTCTTAACCTATCAGATACACAACCTCACTTCATTCACTTTCTCTAAATCCTGTGCCTTCTATGTATTTACACCTTCAAGTGTGTCTGACAGAATTATTATAATGGAATATATATTCATTATTATGTGACAGAAATCATACAAGGCTAAGAGTCAAAAATCCAAATTTCAGAAGTTTGTGACACATGCTTTGAACAATGATTTAATATTCCTGAACTTGCTTTCTAATATGTTAGAATATGTTAAAAATATGACTGATCTATCTTCGTTAGAGGGTGTTTGAGATTAGACATACAAATAACAGTATATATGTGGAAGCACTCTGAAAATATGTGTCGTTGTTAAAATACTTATGCAAAATTGGTATTATTTAATGGACCTGTCTGATGCAGGAGAATCAAGGTCTGGGAAAGAAAGATTAACCCAATTATGCCTGAGGTTGCAATTTTTTGAATTTTTGCAATCAGACCTTAGCGATGACCTTGAGCAGTAGGATATAAATAATTTCCACATGCTTAGTGTTCCAATAATGGAACACTAGGCATATTAAGCAGATGGCCTGAAATTTATTTCTCTCTTCTTTCCAGAAGAAAACGTTGAAGAAAGAAAGAAAACAAGTTGCACAATCAAATCTTTTAAACATGGTGAAAACATACCTTGTGTAAATAAACTAATATTTTCTAGCATGAGAGTTCTTACTGATAAAATGCTCTTAGCAAATGACCCTGGTCTAGGAGTGCTTATGATAATCAAACCAGGAATATGTGAATTTGTGGTGTATGGTTCTCTGCAAAATGTCATGGAAGCCATGTAAATATATTAATGTATAAAATGGAGACATTTCATAATCTAGATCAGCAGTGGACAAGCATTTTCTGTAAAGAAGCAGGTGGTGGTATTTTCAGTTTTGCAGGTCATTCAGTCTCTGTCACAAATATCAGTTTTGCCACTGTAGTGCCAAATATGTCATACATTATAAGGAAACAAACTAATGTGGCTGTGTTTGAATAAAACTTTATTTATAAGAAGAGGCAGTGGGCTGGATTTGGCTAAAATCTGAAAATTTGAATTTTCTTGGATAAAGAAAATGTGGTACACATACAGCATGAAATACTATGCAGCCATAAAAAAGAATGAGTTCATATCCTTTACAACAGCATGGATACAGCTGGAGGGCATTGTTAGAAGTAAATTAACATAGGAAAAGAAAATCAAATACCACATGTTCTCATTTATAAGTGGGAGTTAAATATTGAGTACACATGGACAAAGAGAAGGGAACAATAGACTCTGGGTTTTACTTGAGGTTGGAAGCTGAGAGGAAGGTAAGGATTGCAAAGCTACCTATTGAGTACTATGCTTATTACCTGGGTGATGAAATAATCTGTACGCCAAATCCTCGGGAGATGCAATTTACCCATATAACAAACATGCACATGTATCCTCTTGAATGTAAAATAAAAGGAATAAAAAAAACAAAAAAGTTTAATTATTTTAAAATTAAAGGAAACAGACAACGGGTCTACTGATACTACTAGTTATCATGTTCATGGCAAGCACTGTATAATGTATAAAGCCATTGCTCAAATGAGTTTCATTTAAACAGATTTATAATTTAATAATCTAATGGCAAATAAATGAAACCTTTTATTTTAGTCGAATACAGCATCTTTTACTGATTTATAATTTGAAGAGCTACAGCACCCCTACTCTTGATCATGTTCAAGAACTGGCAGCAAATTAGAGAACATTTCACTATATCACATAATTCTGAATGAATGATCATATATAAACATGAGATTTCTGATTGAAGCAGATCCATTTAAAATATGTAGGTCCTGTGAGATGCACTTAAGATCCAGTCATAAATTATAAATGATATCTATACCACGGAGACAAAATAATACCACCATGCATCTGAAATATTGTCTTTTAACAGACACTATTAACCTGTTATAATCTGTGGGAGAAATCATTTTCCTTCTCCAGTCTTCACCAGCAGAGAGGGAAGAATGAATATAAAGTGCTATAGTCTGAGCATCCAGCATGATCATCTCTAGTTACTTATTCATAAAACTTACTTACACAGTAATCACAGTTATCTATTTAATAACTCCTAAATTAAAAAAAAAAACTTTAAAATCAAAGGAGATGTATTTGTGTAGTCTAAAGAAAATATGAGCTGCTGCAATTTTTGTAATGAGGAAAACAGGAAGACATCTGGCAATGCATTCCAGCCCTAAGAAAATATCCCAGCATACATATTTTTGAATCAATATGAGCTAAGTACATTATTAAGGCCCTTTGTGAATCAACCACATGCTTTATGTTAACTCTAGAGTTAACAGGGAAAGCAAATTCCTGCTAAAAGGCAATACAACTATAACAAAGCTTCTACTTCTAATTATAGCTTAAACAAAACCTTTACTTTTAAATTTAAAAATCAAAATTATTAAATGTTCCCTGACAAAAAAAAATTGTGTTAAACTATTGTCATTTTGATTCATACTCATACTCAAAGTTTGCATTGAAATTGCTGGCAAAATCAACATGGGCTCAATGGAGACAACTGATATGATAATTATCATCCATTATGGATTTAAAAATGCAGTAACAGGAAATATGAAATATTCTATCTGAGAAGAAAAGTTTACTGGTAGAGTTCACAGCTCCAAAAATAGTCCTGGTAAGGGGTAAAAACAGTCAGTTATATACTCTCTTGTTGAGTTACAGTTTTCCAGTTCCCTAACAGAAATATGTAGCTATTCCAGTATTATAGTCTAGATTGACTAGATTAATTTTATCAGACCTTAGTGTTGTAGAAAAAAACAGGTTCTTGTCACATGACCAGAAAAGATTAGGCTCACAGACACACAGGAGGGTGAGCAGTGAAATTTATTGGGCAAAAAGGAAAAACAACTCAGCAAAGTGGGAGGAAGCCTTGCTAACAGGCTCGCCACCTCACCAATTGAATCCCAGGAAGAGGAGAGGCCAGGGCGCTCTCCCCCTGCAAATGGCATGAACTTCCTGAGACTCCACCCTAGTCCTCCCAGTGCACAGGCCAGTTGGAGATTCGCTGGGGAGCCCTTTTTCTTGGCTGTCTCATTAGCATTTTTATTTTTTCAAAAATATGAATCCCACACTAACTTGTAAGAAAAATTCTTGTCAAAGTATTTTCTCTATTTCTCAAAATTAATATTTTAAGGGAGCCTGCCAGGTGTTTAAATTATTAGAAAATAGGGGTTCAGTTATGGTTAGAATGGGGTAGATTAGGCAAGAAAGAATAGAAAAGCAGCCATAAGTAAGACTTCACTCTTTATCAACTAAGATATTTTCCAAGAGAAAATAGTCACCAGAGATTTACAATATGGTTAGAATATTTTTCTTAATGGTTTCAGGTGTCTGAACAAGACTAAAACAGTTATATTTTTTTCTGCGAAACTAGCACAGATACAGAAGCAGAAAAAAAAGTTGGAAGGGATTTTTTAAAATCTCTCCTTCTTAGCAAATAAGAATCTTTTCTTTCTCAGGAAAATATTAACTTTGTACACATAGCTTCAGGCAGAGAACTGTTATGAATGTCACCTCCTTTCTAGTGTAGCCAGCACTTGTTCTCTTCAGTTAGAGCCTGAGCTTACTATATCTATAATTGTATTTAAGATGACTACAATTTAAAAGATTAAGAAACAAAATAAAGGGATTTGCACGTAAGAGTACTTAAATAATAATTTAAAATACTGTTTTTTCTATACTTTTTAAATGTCTTTTACATTAAATCATATATGATTTATATAACTTATGAATTTGCATTTTCCATATTTCAAGATAATGCCTTTGGTATTGTTGCAAACTGATAAAATTTGATTTGGCCATTTATATTATAAGTTCCTTTTAGCATATTTGTTGTATTCAATAATAAAAGATGTATAGATGTTCCTATATGACATTCAGCAATAACAAGGACAAGTTATGTGAAAAGGATTTTCATGTAAACTGATACAAAAATAGTCCCGTTCTGCAAACTCAATGCATTTCCAATAATCTTTCCTTCTAAGCACTGAGACAATTATCTTGCATGAAAGATGTAGTCAAAGCAGACATAGAATTGTTCCACTGTCAGGATTAAGTCAGGTGACAGCAGCCTGTGTAGGCTACTGAACAGAGAACCAGAACCTTAACCAGAACCAGAATCATTCCTACGCAACAAATTCAAACAATTTATCCATCCATTATGCTAATTAATAAGCCCACAGACACTGCCTGGAGATAAACATCATCAAAAATGTTGCTTGAGGGACACCTCTGAATTGCTGAACTTTGAAGAGCATCTAACGCTCTACCCCAGATTTTGTATTCCAAATTAGGGAATATTAGGGGCTAACTAACCGTTGCAAGGGTATAAATTAAAATTAACAAATTGAGATGTTTAAAAATAATTACAGACAAGTTAGCAAGAACTTAGAATGCAGATAAACTCAAATCATGAAAATGAATGTTTTGCATCCAGAGTACCTATTTGACCCCAATGATGTTGGATAAATGGCTTTATTAAATAAAGGTCTTGTGAAGTGTATTAGATTACCAGGCATATTCATTAATAGTTATATTTTCTGTTCATGTATGTGACTGATGATTTGTTTCCCTCCAATGTCAGAATTTCTATAATCTTAGTTCAATTTAAAAAATTAAAGAGGTGGTATTACATGGTTATTGTGAACTAGGCAAGAAGACATGATAAAAGATGGTCAGAAAAAAAACAACTTGAAAACTGAATCATCTGGCTGAAAAACAAAGCTTCATCTGAAATGTATACAAATTTACTCAACAATCAAGATGTTTTATTCTGGGTCACTACCTTCGTGTAGTTGATATTACAAAAACTAAGTGCATAAACATTTAAGTGTTCTGAAAACAATGTGAACTGAAATATATGAGAGTTAGGTAGAATTCAGATAGGATATAGAGAATTATTTCTCACCTTCTGTAACAGAATATGAAATTTTAAAATATTTATGGTATTAAGGATTTTTTAAATGAAAGCCATAAATACAAAAACATTGGTGATAGTGAGGAGGATACAAAAATAGAGTAAAAAAATACTTATTATCCAAATTTATTCCAATCTACTAATAGTAAGTCACATATAATGAAGAAAAACTGACAAGTTAAACTGTGTGTCTCAAAGCCTGACTTAGCTAGATCAGAATTTTATAAAGATTTGTTATTGCCAAATTATGGGATCACATCTAGGCAGAAGAAATAGTAATACTTCCTGTACATTCTTGAAAAATAATCTTTTCTTTTTCCTTTTGTATAACAAACTTCTGAGAGGTTTGTGACAACATCATCTGAGAAATACAAAATCTTCAGAGGATTCCATTATGTATAACTTAGAAGTAAATTCAATTTAGATATCATTCAATCATGGAAATCAATTATCTAAAGTACATTAATGATTTTGATCACCGCCTATTGATTCCAGATAATTAGTTATAAGCTTTTCTTGGATCCCAAGTACTAAATAGAGGTGGGTTCAGGCTAAAGGGAATGCAAAATAGGGAGTAACTGTTCAGCGGGTATAAAGTTTCAATTATACAAGATAAACAAGCACCAGATATCTGCTGTACAATACTGTGCCTAAAAATTTTTAAGGGCACAATACTGTATTGTTAAGAGGGTAGATCTCATGTTAAGTCTTTTTACTATTATTACAATTATAATGACAAGAGAATCTGGACATTCTCACTGGATCAATGGCAAAATCAAGATGGTGGCACTGGAGGCTCAAAATCAGTGACTCATGAAGTACCTGTGTGTTTGAACGAATCAGTAATAAGCTAGGATTTGTGTTATACTAGCTTTTTACAATATAATGGGTATCTGTTTTGTTAATAATAATACTCTGAATATGTGTTTCTTCTAAATATTTTTGTTTCTTCACATTCACTAGTTTCATTTTCATTACTTTTATGTCTAATGTACATATTTGCATCTGTGACCAAGAGTTATTTTGTTTTAAATAGAACAGATTTTCAAGCCAAGAAATAACATATTTGGAGATAGTTTTGATGATTGTGACTAAAAGAGTTTAGGGTGAATTGATCATCTCACATTCTTAAACATTGTTTAAGAAGAACCCTGGATTATTTGAAAGCTGAGCTGAAATATGGATGTTTCTCTATTCTAGAATCGTTCTCATGAAGTGCCCACTAGATTACTAGTTATTTATAATACACAACAAGAGTGTTAAATAGGCATATAGCATATCCACTTAGTATGTCTAACTTAAGGTAGATGATGCAAAAGTGGATGTTATTATAACATTTACTATAATAAATACAGAATACAAATAAATATTATTTTCAGTAAAAAAGCAACAAAATTGTATTTGATATAATATATATGTATATTTAAAAGTGGGAAAATAAAACCTGCACTTACAAGTTTATTTGTTATGACCCACCATTCTGTCACTTAATTTCCTAGTCAAAGCTGTTCTATTTACAAAGTACAAATGACTAACAAAGAAAGAAACAAATAGAAAGCAAGGGAGATAATACTGTCTCTCCTTTTGTGCTGCTGTTTAACATCTACATTAGGCCTGAACATCTTCATGTTTATCTCTTTTATATAAAGGGGTTCTCCATGAAATTCTCAATGGCATACAAAGTATTTTTTGAGTCACCACTACGGTGTTATGTCTTGTCTCTTGATTTTGTTCAAAAGCCAAAAACTATACAGTAGTACCCCTGGATGTTTTCCTTTGTCATAAATTATTTTTAAAATTATTTTACATTTATTTATTCATTTACTTAACATGTACTGAGCTTCAGTTATAACAGAGGTTATCTGATATTTTACATTCAATGAGTCCTGAGTCCTACCTAATTGCTTTCTCCCTTCCCTAGTAAAGATTTTTAAACTTTTCCAGGCCGGGCGCGGTGGCTCAAGCCTGTAATCCCAGCACTTTGGGAGGCCGAGACGGGCGGATCATGAGGTCAGGAGATCGAGACCATCCTGGCTAACCCTGTGAAACCCCGTCTCTACAAAAAAAAATACAAAAAACTAGCCAGGCGAGGTGGCGGGCGCCTGTAGTCCCAGCTACTCAGGAGGCTGAGGCAGGAGAATGGCGTAAACCCAGGAGGTGGAGCTTGCAGTGAGCTGAGATCCGGCCACTGCACTCCAGCCTGGGCCACAGAGCAAGACTCTGCCTCAAAAAAAAAAAAAAAAAAAAAAAAAACTTTTCCAATTCTACAGTCAGTGCCTTGAGTAATAACAATTAGAATCTTCCACCACCTTTTCTGTGCACATGCATTCTTTTGTTTTTTGCTTTTTATTTTCAAATCAGAAAATAGGAATAGGAAAATAGGCACAGGAAAAAAAATAGCAAAAATAGAGATAATTACCAGATACTCTTAACCCATTCTAATACTAACATTCTACATAACCATAATATAATATTCAGAAGTAGGTAATTAACATAAATGACAATATAGTTAACTAAACTACAGACCTTATTTGAATTTCACACAGTATCCTTTTTCTATTTCAGGACCAATTTAGGATCACACATTGCAGTTAGTTGTCATGTCTTCTTAGTCTCCCTTAGGCTGTTATACTTCCTAGGCCTTTTCTTCCCTTTTATGACCTTGACACATTTGAAGATCATTGGTCAGTTATTTTGTAAAATGTTCCTCAGTTTGGGTTTTCAAACATTTTCTCATGATTAGTTTGAGGTGATGTATTTTTACAAGAATAATATGGAAGCAACGTGCTCTCTGTGAATCACATCAGAAGCACATAATTTCAGTGTCTTATTACTGCTGATGCTACCCTGGATCACTCAATGAAGACTGCTTCTCTGCCTGCAACTTACTATTTCTCCCTTTGCAAGTAACAAATATCTTGGGGGAGATACCTTGAGAATATGCAAATATACTTTTCCTTCTTAAACTTGTACCCTCAAATTCAACATCCATTAGTAGATTTTGTCTACAGCAATTATTACTGTGGTGTTTGCTTAATGGTGATTCTCTCTCTCTCTCTCTCTCTCTCTTTCTCAATACAGAGCCTCATTCTTTCTCCCAGGCTGGAATGCAGTGACACAATCTCAGCTCACTGCAGCCTTGACTTCCCAGGCTCAAGTGACCTTCCTGCCTCAGCCTCACGAGTAGCTGGAACTACAGGCACATGCCACCACACCCAGCTAATTTTTGTATTTTTTGTAGAGATGAGTTTTACCCTGTTGCCCAGGCTGGTCTCGAACTCCTGAGCTCAAGCAATCCACCTGTCTTCAGCCTCCCAGAGTGTGCAGGTGTAAGCCAGCACACCGGGCCTTTTCTCTTTTTTTTTACTTGCATTATTTGCCTGTAAAGCAGAGCTGTTCCTTCTTCCCCATTATTTATTCAATTATTTATAACAGTTTTCATTCATAAATATTAAATTTATTCTGTGGGGCATATTCCAACATTATCATTGTTTTGTGACTCAAATTGTTCCACCTTTGGATCTTAGGAGTTTTTTTAGGTTAGTTCCTTTTGAGATGCTCTCGTCCTTTTTGAGCACATCTCACTTTTTGGCACCACAATATATTCCAGGCTTATTTTTATTTTCCTGCTCTGATTTTCCTAGAATTAACTACTTCTCCAAGAATCCTTGATTCCTTTTATGGGGGAACAGTGATTACAAACCAAGATCTGGCTGCTATGTGTGTTCATTGCTACTGCAGTATAATTGTTACTAATTCTCCTTCATGGACAAAGCTTGAAAGTATACCTTTGTATAACAAAACATGCACACACACACACACACACACACACACACACATCTTTATTTCTTTATCTATGTGTATGTGTGTATGCATATGTGTATATGTCTATGAGTTTATACTAATACATTGGATTCTAATTCAACCAACATAGATATTTAGCCTTCTCCTTCTCCTTTTCCTTATTCCAACTTCATCTGAAAATTCAGATTCATCATTCACCATCAATGAAACTTAGCTATCATTATCTACAATATCTTTACTTATTTGTGTAACTCTAGGGTATAAGTAAAGTAGTTTCAGAATTGCTAGTCATACCACTGGAAAAGGGAATTTATTAATGGGATTACAGTGCTTCCTTATGGATCTTTCTTTCCTTAGTCTCACAGTAGCCAGTAACCAGTTAAGATATAATTTTCAGATTTACTCAGCCTATTTTTTTTCCTTCCCTAGCCCCTGCAGTTGATTTGCCTTAGGGCTTCATCTTGAAGTCAAGTCCTGTGCTATTTGATTTCAGGTTGGTTCAAGTATCCTGCTGTTCTCCAACAGGGACAGCCTTTATGTGAAAAGAGAAAATCTGAGGGAATCCTCACCAGAGGCCCCTGGTGCTGCTTTAGTAACAACTGTAGCTACCAGATTGCTTTCAGCATCTTGGCAGAAACTTTTCTTATAGATGGTGAACTGCAGGTGGGCTTGATAAGAAGAATGTATAAGTATGTTTCTAAGAATTCATATTTCTTTACCTATAAAATATTCCCTCACAACAATTGTAGTTAAATCTTGGGATTTTTCTCTCTCAAAGACAATACCCTTTCTGTATTGATTTCTGTGGGCCTGTCTTGTCTTTTTAGATGCCAATTCCTCCCTAAATGAGAGCTTCGCCCTGAAACCTACCCTTTATATGAGGATGCTCAATGAGTAACTGTCAGTAACTACTGTGCCTCTGAGCAAGCCTGGCCAACTAACTAAATCTTCCTACTGAGCAATGTTTCTGCAGCTTGAGCTCAGGTTTATCTTTTCTAAGTATCTGAATATGCTTGCTGCTCACCAGGCTTGATTTCAGCTTCCGTTCTCTTTCTGTTCTGCTCGTATAGGCTTTCCACCCCTTGTGGATTTTTAAAACTAGTTTCTTCTACAATGAAATAAGGACATCACCCTCCTTCTCACTGGCAATAACCTTTTAATAACTGGGAATCAAACTTTATTTCTTATCTTCCCCAACTCCCTCATGCTAGGTGATAGGAGAAAGTAATTTTAAAGCTGACTTAGCTGCAACCACGAACAAACAAAAAGGCTTGAGAGAAAAATCCAGTTATCACAGAGAGTCAGTGGAGATGGAGCATCCCTGGTAGGAAGAGCCCTGAGGACCCTAGGCATTAATATTCTGTTAACAGGGACACTGAGGGCAGCTCTGAAAGAAAAATCATGAGAGTGAGGCACATGACCATCTGTTAAATAAAAAAGAGGACATGATCATATCTGCTCATTGATGAAACTCCTTCCTGATAGAATGAAATGGTGAATACTGTCACCTCCTCTCCCAGCGCTTGTGTTTTTCCTGAGTTTCTTGATTAAGTTCCTTGATTTTGGGAGGAAAGGGAGGCCTTCCTCCTACCACCTAGGATCCAGAGAAAGCATCTCATCTATAGTGTCTGATGGAAGGTTCTGAGTCGATAAGAGATTCCTCTGGTATCCATGAAATAGAGGAAGGGTACTTCAGCAACTCTCTGCTGTAGGCTTTCTCTTTGACTCATCTGCCAATTTATACTTGACTCATTTGCCAATTTGTACTTATGAGTCTAAAGATTTTTTTTAGTACCTGTCCTTGATATTTACCTATATCATCAATTCTAATACATATTTTATTCACATTTTAACATCTCTAAAATCTAGATAAATGTGCAAGTCAATGCCATCTTTCTTTCAGGAAGTACATAAAATAAAGATGCATGTGAAAATAAAGTCATTTTACCTCCGAAGAGGTACAATAGCCTATTCAATATTCTCTCTTGGATGTATCAAAGGAAATTCAGACATAGTTGGTCCAAGATCAGCCTTATGATCCCCCCTTCAACGGTGATTATCCCCTTTCAGTATTTCTTCTCCCAGTTAATGGCACTACGATAACTACAATCAGGCAAGCCCTAAACCTATAAGTCATCCCTGACAGCTACCTCTTCCTCATCCTTCATACTTATCCATCTCCTGTTACTAGCAGCTTTACCTGTTTAATACCTAATGTTGTCATTATTATTCCTAAGGGTTTTGGTTTTAAAACCACTCTTTGTTTTAATCAACTGTATTGAGAATTAATCTACATCCATGAGTTTGTTTTAAGTGTGTAGATTGTTGAGTTTTGACAAATGCATGTAGTTATGTAACTGCTACCATGATCAAGATAAAGAACATGTCTCTCACCACTGAAAAGATCGCTTTAGATCTATAGATTATTTTTACCTTCTAGAATTTCATGTGAATGAAATCATAGAGTATGGATTTCTCTGTTTTCCTTCCTTCCTTCCTTCCTTCCTTCCTTCCTTCCTTCCTTCCTTTCCTTCCACTCTCTCTCTCTGTCTCTCTCTCTCTCTCTCTTTCTTTCTTGACAGAGTCTCACTGTGTCACCAGGATGGAGTAGAGTGGCGTGATCTTGGCTCACTGCAACTTCTGCCTCCCGAGTTTAAGCGATTCCCTTGCCTAAGTCTCCTGAGTAGCTAGGACTACAGGCACGTGCCACCACGCCCAGCTAATTTTTTTATTTTTAGCAGAGATGGGGTTTCACCATGTTGACCAGGATGGTCTTGATCTCTTGACTTTGTGATCCACCTGCCTTAGTCTCCCAAAGTGCTAGGATTACAGGCGTGAGCCACTGTTCCCAGCCTTGGACTTTTCTTTTTAAATTTTACTTTAATTTCCAGGATACAAGTGCAGAAAGTATAGGTTTGTTATACAGGTATACATGTGCCATGATGGTTTGCTGCACATATCAACCTGTCATCTAGGTTTTAAGCCCTGCATGCATTAGCTATTTGTCCTAATGCTTTCCCTTCCCTTGCCCCCCACCCCTTGACTGGCCCCAGTGTGTGTTGTTCCCCTCCCTGTATTCATCTGTTCTCATTGTTTAATTCCTACTTACGAATGAGAACATGTGGTGTCTGATTTTCTGTTCCTGTGTTAGTTTCCCCAGAATGATGGCTTCCAGCTTCTGCCATGTCCTGCAAAGGACATGATCTCATTCCTTTCTATGGCTGCATAGTATTCCATGTTCTATATGTACCACACATTTTATAATCCAGTCTTTCTTGGATGGGCATTTGGGTTGGTTCCATGTCTTTGATATTGCAAATAGTGCTCCAATAAGTATACATGTGCGTGTGTTTTATAGTAGAATGATTTATGTTTTTTTGGGTTTCTACCCAGTAATGGCATTGCTGGGACAAATGGTATTTCTGGTTCTAGATATTTAAAGAATCGCCATACGGCCTTCCACAATGGTTGAACTAATTTACATTCCCACCAACAGTGTAAAAGCGTTCCTATTTCTCCACAGCATCATTAGCATCCATTGCTTCTTGAATTTTTAATAATCACCATTCTGACTGGCAAGAGATGGTGTCTCACTGTGGTTTTGATTTGCATTTCTTTACTTATCAGTGATGTTGAGCTTGTTTTTCATATTTGTTGGCCACATAAAAATCTTCTTTTGAGAAGTGCATGTTCATATCCTTTGCCCACTTTTTGATGGAGTTGTTTGTGTTTTTCATGTAAATTTGTTTCAGTTCCTTGTAGATTCTGGATATTAGACCTTTGTCATATGGGTAAAAATTGCAAAAATATTCTCCATTCTGTAGGTTGCCTGTTCACTCTGATGACCATTGTTGTTTTTGCTGTTTTTTTTTTTTTTTTTTTTTTTTTTTTTCCTGTGCAGAAGCTCTTTATTTTAATTAGATTCCATTTGTCAATTTTGGCTTTTGTTGGCATTGCTTTTGGCATTTTGGTCATGAAGTCTTTGCCCATGCCTATGTCCTGAATGGTATTGCCTAGGTTTTCTTCTAGGGTTTTTATGGTGTTGGGTTTTATGTTTAAGTCTTTAATCCATCTTGAGTTAATTTTTGTATAAGGTGTAAGGAAGGGGTCCAGTTACAGTTTTCTACATACAACTAGCCAGTTTTCTCAGCATAATTTATTAATAGGGAATCCTTTCCCCATTGCTTGCTTTTATCAGGATTGTTGAAAATCAGATAGTTGTAGGTGTGTGGTCTTATTTCTGAAATCTCTGTTCTGTTCCTTTGGTCTATACCTTGCTGTTTTGGTTACTATAGCCTTATACTATAGTCTAAAGTCATATAATGTGATGCCTCCAGCTTTGTTTTTTTTTTTTGTTTTTTGTTTGTTTGTTTGTTTGTTTGTTTGTTTTGCTTAGGATTGTCTTGGCTATATGTGCATTTTTGGTTGCATATGAAATAAAGAATTTTTTTCTATTCTGTGAAGAATGTCAATGGTAGTTTAATGGGAATAGCATTGAATATACAAATTACTTTGGACAGTATGGCCATTTTCACAATATTGATTCTTCCTATCCACAAGTATGAAAATGTTTTTCCATTTGTTTGTGTCCTCTCTGATTTCCTTGAGTGGTGGTTTGCAGTTCTCCTTGAAGAAATCTTTCACATTCCTTGTTAGGTGTACTCCTAGATATTTTATTCTCTTTGTAGCAATTGTGAATAGGAGTTCTTTCATGATTTATCTCTCTGCTTGTTTATTGTTGGTGTATAGGAATGCTTGTGATTTTTGCATATTGGTTTTGTATCCTAAGAGTTCATGGAAGTTGCTTATCAGTTTAAGGAGTTTTGGGGCTGAGAAGATAGGGTTTTCTAAATATACAATTATGTTGTCTACAAACAGAGACAATTTGACTTTCTCTCTTCCTCTTTGAATGCGCTTTATTCTTTCCTCTTGCCTGATTGCCCTGGCCAGAACTTTCAACACTATGTTGAATAAGAGTGGTGAGAAAGGGCATCCTCATCTTGTGCTGGTTTTCAAAAGGAATGCTTCCAACTATTGCCCATTCAGTGTGATATTGGCTATGGGTCTGTCATAAATAGCAATTATTTTGAGATATGTTCCATCAATACCTAGCTTATTGAGGGTTTTTAACGTTAAGGGATGCTGAATTTTATCAAAAGACTTTTCTGGGATGCCTTGCATCCCTGGGATGAAACTGACTTGATCGTGGGGGATAAGCCTTTTGATGTGCTGCCAGATTTGGTTTGTCAGTATTTATTGAGGATTTTCACATCGATGTCCATCAAAGATATCGGCCTGAAGTTTTCTTTTTTGTTTGAGTCTCTGCCATGTTTTGGTAGCAGGATGATGCTGGCCTCATAAAATTAGTTAGAGAGGAGTCCCTCCTTTTCAATTGTTGGAATTGTTTCAGAAGGAATTGTATCAGCTCCTTTTTGTACCTCTGGTAGAATTCAGCTGTGAATCCATCTGATCCTGGGCTTTTTTTGGTTGGTATTCTATTAATTATTGCCTCAATTTCAGAACTTGTTATTGGTCTATTCAAGGATTTGATTTATTCCTGGTTTAGTCTTGGGAGACTGTATGGGTGGGTCTAGGGATTTATCCATTTCTTCTAGGTTTTCTACTTTATTTGCATAGAAGTTTTTATAGTATTCTCTGATGGTAGTTTGTATTTCTGTGGGGTCAGTAATGAGATCATCTTTATTATTTTTTATTGTGCTTATCTGATTCTTCTCTCTTTTCTTCTTTATTAGTCTAGCTAGCAGCCTATTTTTTTAATTCTTTCAAAAAACAAGATTGCACCATGGTTTGAGAGACTGTTTGTTATGATTTCAGTTCTTTTGCGTTTGCTGAGGAGTGTTTTACTTCCAATTATGTGGTCAATTTTAGAATAAGTGCCATGTGGCACTGAAGACAATGTATCTTCTGTTGATTTGGGGTGGAGAGTTCTGTAGATGTCTATTAGGTCTGCTTGATGCAGAGCTGAGTTCAGTGAATACCCTTGTTAATTTTCTGTCTTTTTGACCTGTCTAATATTGACAGTGGGGTGTTGAAGTGTCCCATTATTACTGTGTGGGATTCTAAGTCTTTTTGCTGGCCTCTAATAACTTGTTTTATAAATGTGGGTGCTCCTGTATTGGGTATGTATATATTTAAGATAGTTAGCTCTTCTTGTTGAATTGATCCCTTCACCATTATGTAATGCCCTTCTTTGTCTCATTTGATCTTCGTTGGTTTAATGTCTGTTTTGACAGAAACTAGGATTGCATCCCCTACTTTTTTTTGCTTTCCATTTTCTTGATAAATATTCCTCCATCCCTTTATTCTGAGCCTATGTGTGTCTTTGCATGTGAGATGGGTCTCCTGAATATAGCACACTGATGACTCCTGACTCTATCCAATTTGCCAGTCTGTGTCTTGTAGTGGGTCATTTAGCCCATTTTCATTTAAGGTTAATATTGTTATGTGTGAATTTGATCCTGTAATCATGATGCTATCTGATTATTTTGCACACTAGTTGATACAGTTTCTGCCTAGTGTCATTGGTCTTTATATTTTGGTGTGTTTTGGTAGTGGCTAGTACTGGTTTTTCCTTTCTATATTTAGTGCTTCTTTCAGGAGCTCTTGCAAGGCAGGCCTGGTGGTGATGAAATCCCTCAGCATTTGCTTGTCTGGAAAGGATTTTATTTCTCCCTCACTTATGAAACTTAGTTTGGCTGGATATAAAATTCTGCATTGAAAATTCTTTTATTTAAGAATGTTGAATATTGACCTCCACTCTCTTCTGGCTTGCAGGGTTTCTGCTAAGAGGTCTGCTGTTAGTCTGATGAGCTTCCCTTTGTAGGTGAGCTGGCTTTGGAAAATCTGATTATTATGTGTGTTGGGGTTGATCTTCTCTTGGAGTATCTTCGTGGTGGTCTCTGTATTTTCTGAATTTGCAGGTTGGGGAAGTTCTCCTGGATAATATCAAGGAAGTATGTTTTCCAACTTGCTTCCATTCTCCCAATCTCTTTCAGGTATTCCAATCAATCATAAGTGTGGTCTTTTTACATAGTCCCATATTTCTCAGAGGTTTTGTTCATTCCTTTTCATTCTTTTTTCTCTAATCTTGTCTGCATGCCTTATTTCAGCAAGATGGTCTTCAAACTCTGATATCCTTTCTTCTGCTTTGTCAGTTAGGCTATTGATACTTTTGTATACTTCACGAAGTTCTTGTGTTGTGTTTTTCAGCTCCATTGGGTCGTTTACATTCCTCTCTAAACTGGTTATTCTAGTTAACAGCTCCTGTAACTTTTCATCAAGGTTCTTAAATTCCTTGCTTTGGGTTAGAACATGCTCCTTTAGCTAAATGGAGTTTGTTATTACTCACTTTCTGAAGTCTACTTCTGTCTATTTGTCCCTCTTATCCTCTGTCCAGTTCTGCAACCTTGCTGGAGAGGTGTTGCAATCACTTGGAGGAGAAGAGGCACTCTGGCTGTTTGGGTTTTCAGTGTTTTTTTCGTTGATTCTTTCTCATCTTCATGAGTTTATCTAGTATCAGTCTTTGAGGCTGCTGACCCTTGGATGGGATTTTTGTGAGAACTTTTGTTGATGTTGTCATTGTTGCTTTCTGCTTGTTTGTTTTCCTTGCAATCATTAGGTCCCTCATCTGTGGAGCTGCTGCAGTTTGCTGGGGGTTCATTTCAGGCCCTATTCATGTGGTTTGCTCCCACACCTGCAGATGTCATTCCGGGAGGCTGGAGAATAGCAAAGATGGATGGGTGCCTATTCCTTCCTCTGGGATTTCTGACCTCGAGGGCCACCTACCTGATGCCAGTAGCAATGCTCCCCTATAGGGAGTCTGATAACCCCTGTTGGAGGGTTTCACCCAGGTGGGCGGCATGGTGAGCAGGACCAGTTTAACAAAGCACTTTGTCCCTTGGTGGATGGGGTGTGCTTTGCTGAGGGGAAACCCACTGGTCTGGGCTGCCAGGATTCCTCAGAACAAGCAGGAGGAAAGACTAAATCTGGTCATCTGTAGAGACTTCAGCCACCTCTCTCCCTAGATGTTCAAGACCAGGGAGATCAGAGTTCTGCCCCTGAGCTCCTGGCTGGAGTTGGAGTTTCTGCAGGGAGGCCCCACCCAGTGAAAAGTGATGGGTGAGGGTCAGGTCTGAAGAGGCACTGTCCGCAGTCTGCCACAGCTGGTGTGTTGGGCTGTGGGGGATACCTCTTGGGACAAAACAGTCCAGCCTCCTTGGCTCCAGAAGGTGAAAAGTGTGGCCTGGAACTACAGAGATGCATGTTGCCCTTCCCCTGCCCTGGGAGCTTAGTGTGTTAGATAGTTATCAGTCCCCTTGTTGGCTGTCACCCCTTCCCCAAGGAGCTCAAATGGCTTAGACAGCAGCCACAGCTGAGGTGCTAGTCACCCCTCTGCTCTGGGAACTCAACAAACTTAAGCAGATTCCCGCTGAAAGGCTGTTGAGAATCTGCATGGTTGGGACCCTAGGCCCCGATGGCGTGGGCTCACAAGTGGAATCTTCTGATCCGTGGATTGCACAGTTCCATGGAAAAAGCACGTTGTCCCAGGATGGGTAGCACACTCACTCACAGCCTCCCTTGGCTGGGGGCGGTGAGGGCTCCTCTGCCCCATGTGGCTCTCAGATGGGCTGCCACACCACACTGCTCTTCTTTCCTCTCTGTGGGTCATGCCAGCCACCTAGTCAGTCCTGATGACAGAACATGGATACCTCAGTTGCCGATGCAAGATTTGCACGGTGTTAAACGGTTCGTTTTGACGGGAGCCTCTGATCGCCTGTTGCTTCTAGTTGGCCATATTGGCCCTACCCCCCAGCATTGACTTTTATGAATCTGGCTTCCTTTATTCAGCATGGTATTCTTGAGATTCATTACCTTGCAGCATATATCAGCAGTTTCTTTCTTTTTACTTCTGGGTAATATTCTATTATGTGTCCATATCACAGGTTTTGTTTATTTATTCACCTAGTAATGGACATTTGGACTGTTTTTAGTTTTTTGCTATTATGAATAGTATTGATATAAACTTTTATGAATAACTCTGTGTGTGAACATATGCTCTAAATCTCATGTTTACATACCTAGAGATGGAATTTCTGGGTCATATTGTAGTTGTATGTTTAATTTTATAATAAACTGTCAAACTGTTTTTTTAAGTGGTCATACAAAATCATTCTCTTTTGAAATACGTTTTATGTCATCTTTTTGTTCCTTTTTTCCCCAGCTGTCAATCGTTTAGCTCTATCAGATCCTCACTTATCAATGTCTTTTTCTATTATCAAAGTTCTCCAACACCACTTCCACAGACTTCATCAGAGTCTGTATTTTTTGCAAGATGAAAAATTTTACCCTGAATTTAATTCATTTGTTTGGTATTCACAGATACTTAAAACACTTAAAATTAGGAGCTGACTATCAAGAATTCGGACCGAATAGATCTACTAATAAAGAGTTTGACTTTTGGTTTCGCCATTGACAACTCCCTAGTTCCTCCCATTTCCCTTTCACTTTTGCTCCACATCTGAGTAAGTCAGTAGTTACATCTGTACCCTTCCTGTATCAGTTTCACAGGAAAGTTCAAACCACTATGCAAACTCCATCCTGTATGTGGAAACCCTAACATATATACCCCCATTAGCCACAGTAAAAACCAAAGCCAATATGCCAACTCCTTCATTAACACCATTCTGAACCAGTTTGTACCAGTTCTCTCCATAGAAGTCACTTGTGTGAGTAATAGGCTTTTTCTCAAATTTCCTTGGTGTGTGGCGCCTCATGAGTCTCAACACTCAAACCACTAATTGAGATAATCTGTAATATAATGTTTTCACAGGAAGGCCAAAGCATCTAGAAACTAGGGTTAAACTCAAGAGGGATGTTTCAGTATAGACCAAAAGTATGTCCAAATCATGTCTTTGTGTTATGACATTTGGGTTTTTGTTTTGTTTTGTTTTGTTTTTTGGCAATTGCATGACTTTAGTAATAACAAATAATTATTTGTATTTATTTTCTATTTCACAAGAAATTTTCTGGGTAAATAAGCCATAATGTGAATTTCCATGAATTGAAAGTGGAAGAAATACAAGAAGATGCATGCTTGATAATAAACGGTAAGAAACTTGGAGAAAAAAGTAATTAAACATATGAGAATATAAAGATAATTAAGATCAGAAGTCTTCTGAGCAAAGAAAAGTTACATAAGCCAATGCAACTTAAAGTGTAGTTCATAAACCATCATCAACTGTGAGTTTGTTAGAAATGCAAATCCATAGGCCCCACCAGATCCACTGAATCAGAATCTTGGGAATGAGGTTCCAGTAACCTGTGCTTTATCCATCTCTCTTGATGATTCTGTTGCATGCAAAATGTTAGGAACTGCCACAACAACATAAAAAGCAATTGATTGGCTGAGAGTTGCAAGCGATAGAGCCTTTGCAGACAAGAGGTTTATGTCTCCACAGGCATTCTTTCAAAATACGATAGATCTCATAAAAGCCGTCAAAGAAAATGAACTATGTAAATGAGGCATTAAGAAGAAAGACTGTCCTCAGTAAAAGAAATTTAATACCTGTATATTAAGGATCAGAGGAAGTCAACAAGGGATATTTATGTACACACTTACTTCTGGAGTGGAAGTTTCTAAAAAAGTATTTATACAAGTGAATAACAGTGATTATTAAAAAGCAAAATGGAGGATAAGAGACTAATCAACATAAAAGTAGATTTTTAAAAATTAAGTAGTTCAAATGTTTTAAAAACCAGTCTATGTATATATTGCTTTATTACTACAAATATTAAATCCTGAATTATACATTTTCTTTTCTATTTCCACAGCCACTATCTTGGTCCAAGCCAACATAACTCTTGCCTGATTCCTGCCACGGTATCCAAACTAGTTTTATCAATTCCACTTTTGCTCTTCTCCAAACCACTTTCCACACTGCAGTCACTGAGAATTACATCATGCCAATTCCTCACTTATAACGCTTCCAAATTTTACCATCATATGTAACACAAAGTCAAACCTTTATACAATAAGCGAAAGTGTCCTAGATTACTCAACGCCTGTCTACTTTTCTGATCTTACTTTATATATCTCTCTCTAATACAGATATATCTCTTGTTTTTGTTTATTTTATTCCAACTACAGTGGCTGTCAGACTGTTCCTCCATCATGGTACACTTGTTACAGCTTCGGAACCTATACACTTGCTACTCCTTCTGCCTACAGTGCTTTTCTCTCAGATTATACATGGTGGGCCCTGCTTGCCATTCAAGTCTCAGTTTCCATGACATATTTATAAAGAGAACTTTCCTGAACACAGTCCATAACACATTAGTCATTCCAAATTATATTATTATTTTACTTTCTTCAAATATTTATAAATAGAGCAGAAAGTATTTTTTATTTGCTTACTTATTGTGTCTTATACCAATAGAATATAAAATCTATAACAGCCAGAGAACCATGAACTACTTCCTCAGCATGTAAAATACAATCTGGCACATAAAAGTTATTTGATAAATAGTTCTTGAAATATATAAAGATTTATTTCATTACTCTCTTTTTGTAATTCACATGTCCACATTCCCTAATAGATTAATAGTTTTTTTGAAGGTTGATGTTATGACATTTTTATTCTGTGTAACCCAAACCTAAAAAAAATCTAGAATAAAGTTCTCAACAAATTGATCATCATAGACAATTAACATTACCCAATGACTGTATTAACTTGTCAAAAAAATAATTTGAAAATTACACATCACTAGTCTTGGGACTTTAGAAAAGCTTATTTACTCAGCTGTAAAAGAGTTCTAACAAAACTACATTATTTCTCTTAAAAATATTTGTGATAATTAAGTTAAATGCATTAAGGGTTCAGCGAATAAATATCATTGTCTATTTCCTCTTCTCTATTTGCCAGACCTAAAAATCATTATTTTATTACCTCTTTCTTAGATCAAGGATGGCAAAATACAGCCTGCAATCCAAATTTCAAGCACCACCCGTTTTCATGTAACCTGCCAGTTAACAAAGGGCTTCACATTGTTGAACAATTGAAAAAAATCAACATAAAAATGATACATGAAAATTATATGAAATTCAAAATTGTACTCATAAACAAGGTTGTATTGGCATACAACCACATTCATTTACATATATTGTTTACTTTATGACTGCTGTTGTGCTAAAATGGTAAAAGTGAGTGTCTGAAATAGAGACCACATGATCTACAAAGCCTAAAATCTTTACTACTTGGTCCTTTACAAAAAAAGTTTGCAGATCCCGGGTTTAGAGCACAAACATCATACATATCAGTCTGCCCTTTGCATTTTATGCTGATCTCCACAGCAATGGCTGTGGATTGATTTATATTTACTCTTATAATACACTGTTCTTTGTGAACATTACCCACATTGTGCTCTATTAAAAGGTTGTGTTTCATTTCATTTTGTCTCTTAGATTACACATTTCACAAAAAGACGAGGTGGGTGCTGAAAAACCTAGCACTTCTTCATTCAGTCTTTCCACAAATATTAATTAATTAATTAGCGACAACAATGATTATATGAACATGCATTTAAGATATGCAAATATGCAAAAAATAAATAATCTTTTCTTTGCTATTTTACCTAAAGCTAACTTTAACACGATTTTACATTTCTCAAGAAGAAAATATATCTTGCAATTTAAGAAGTTAAATATTCTCCTTTAATTATCAGCATGGCTATTTCATTATAAAAAGAAATTTTGAGTTTCCTTACATCAGTGTAACTATTGAACATAAAACAGTATTAAGTGCCGAGAGCTTTCAACTCAATTTCTCCATTATGAATTCCATTCATATAGATGGGGCATTTATTATCTCCCTGTATTGAGCCACTTATAATGTCAAGACACTTGAATACAAGAACGAGGAATGGGCTAATTCATGGGTCATTGATTATTCTGAAAGATGCTCAGAGGCTGAAAGTTAAGTCTCAGCAATAGAAAAACAATCCAGTGAGGCCTGCATCCTGCTGTTCTTTTACTATGGTTATTACTCCTCATTCTTAGAAGTAGAAATGTAATTATTTTAGTTGAAAACAGAATTGAAGCTTACTTAGCCCTTCTTTCTCTACCCGGAGTGGTAATTATTAGTGAGGACCTTTCAGAAAATGCTAGGGTTCATTATTAAAGGAAGAGGTGAAGAAAATAAAAAGATTAAATTATTTAATCAAAAGTCAAAAATTGAGATAAATTTACTAAAGAAAGTGCAGGCAGGCACATTGAGGATTTCTTAAATTAAACCAAAATAATGTATAGTACTATTATTCAGATATTTATCTATGTCACCTCACAAACTATCTTGCTCATGTCTATACTACATTAGGTCTTGGATTTGTCCTTGGAATTTCTAGGAAATACTTGGTGGAACTTTTAATTCTGGATATGCTGGAGCCAATCTATGTGGTCCAGTCTGTGAATTGCTAGGTATAGTGTAAGATTTTTGTCCTTACGTTTTGTTTAGCATGGATGAGCTTACATTCTTTCTTGCTCATCAAAAATACCAATATTCTCATCATTTATGAAAATTCTAAACTCAGATATAAATACAAGGATAAATAAGATGTAAGGCCATCATGATTACTTTTAATAGAACTATTTAATAGAATTGTTTAATAGAATTTTTAAAGTCTTTCTGTTTTTTCCTAATGAGATGAAGATACTTGAGCCTCATGACCTACTTTTCTGAATAGGTAAGCTGAGCACTATTGCTATGACTTCAAACATGACGTAACCTAAGTGACACAAAACTTCTATATTGTATTGTGCCAAAAGAGATGAATCCATCTCAGAATGCAACAAATCTGAGTGACGGTTGTGTTTCAAGAGATGGAAACTAGCATAAAAGAAACCTCATCTCTCAACCCAGAGGTTAGCCCCAGGCACGATTAGAAGTTTGTGGGACATGAAGGATTCAGTTTATTAAAACCTCAGAAGGTATAGACACGCCTTATATCAGAGAGACCAAATCATTTCCGAAAACAGAGTGTGAACCAGAACTCACAGGGATTTGCTGCTTCAAATAAACTTCAGATCATAGAACTATGAAACTAAAGTGAAAAGGGATTTATTGATCTGCTCAATATTATACATACGTCTAGTAATTACATGACTCTAGGCCTGCTCTCTGATGTTAGAAGACCAAAGAATCAATCTCTTTTTAGACATTTATGAGCTTTTTGAAATATTTGAGACAAAGAGACTATGCACTTAACCATGAGCTAAGGATTGGTAAGGCTGGAGGTGCAAAAAAAACTTCAAAATCTCCTGTATTTTAATTCTGTATTTTAAGTCTGTTGCCAAAATTCATTTTTCTAGATACTCAGAATATGAATGCTAAAATTATAAACAGGCTTGGAGATATCAATATAGACACAAATGTGAAAAACATACCAAATATAATATAAATACATAGTTTTTTTCTCCCCTAACACACTGGGAAAAATTATGTAGTTCAGATAAAGGCATCTGCCTACAAATTTAGTTTTATAATGATAGGCAGTAAGTGAATCTATAGAAAAGGGAAAAGAGAAAATCTAAATAATAGTTACTAGCCAAATAAATTGATAATTCTGAAAGCACTTCCTTTGATAGTTATTTGAAAACTTTCTCTCTCTCTCTCTCTCTCTGTGTGTGTGTGTGTGTGTGTGTGTGTGTGTGTGTGTTTGTCTATGTCTGTGTGTCTTTCATTTTACTGCATAGGCAGTGATTTCATGATTCTTTACTGGGAAAGATGTCTTGCATTTCAGAAGCCATGAGATCTCTGATTGTGTTTAATCAACACTACAACAGTCTGTGAGATGTAATTGTTGAAAGTCCTATCATTTTAACAGAAGTCTCACAGAGGATTGATTCATTTAACAATTCCACTTTAAAACATATGGAAAAAAATGTTTTCACTAAGTTCTTTTCCTGTATATATAAAACTCTTGAACATTCCTAATTAAGTCTACCTTAATATTTACCTTACCTTAATACTTACCTTAAATACATATTTAAGGGCTATACAATTCTGCCCATTTAAACAAATTAGTTTTGTTAAACACACTATTTTAAACAAAGTCTCTCTAAGGAAAATCATGAAAACTAGAGGCTTTGGGGACAGACTTACAAGAATAAAGTTTAAAGAAAATTGGGAACTTTTAAAAATGCACTAGAAATAGGAGTATTTATTTTCAAGTCTCTATCTTGTAGCAAGACTTAGGATGTTACAGATTGTTTAGTAGAAGAAAAAACTCGGATAGAGAAAAATTAGTGGACTATATAAAGTAACACATCTAACAATCAAACCTGAAATAAAACTCAGATTTTCTGACACCCAGATTCCTGATTTTCCCATGAAGCAATACTATGTAATGTCTGATATTTTTGTAGTTATAATTTATATAGGTAATTTAACATATTTATTTTTTAAAAATTTACATAAAAACTGCAGAAGATAGTTCAGATATATTAATAATAGAATTGAATTTTATGAGTGAAAAAAGGGCTCAAGCAGGTTCAGTGGCAAATGACATATGAGTGCACAAGCTAGAATGATTTCGTTCTGTTTCACTTCAGCATTGTCAGTTCAGTGTTTGAAAACAAATACTGGCCAGGTGCGGTGGCTCAAGCCTGTAATCCCAGCACTTTGGGAGGCCAAGATGGGCAGATCACTAGGTCAGGAGATAGAGACCATCCTGGCTAATATGGTGAAACCTCGTCTCTACTAAAAAATACAAAAAAACTAGCCAGGCGAGGTGGCGGGCGCCTGTAGTCCCAGCTACTCGGGAGGCAGAGGCAGGAGAATGGCGTAAACCCGGGCGGCAGGGCTTGCAGTGAGCTGAGATCCGGCCACTGCACTCCAGCCCGGGCGATAGAGCGAGACTTCGTCTCAAAAAAAAAAAAAGAAAAAAAAAAAAAAAAAAATTACTGAACATCACCTAGAAAGCACCTGTTGTATTGGAACGTAATCTGCTTGTTCTAATATTGCGCAAGAACCACTACTTTCAACCTACTGAAGTTGATTTCTCCCCACCTTCCTTGAAACTGCTTTAGAGAACAGAAAGTCCCACAGAGTCAAAGGAAAGGAGCATTTGCCCATTTGATGAAAGCAGCAATTTCTGCCTGAGTTGTTATTTGAAGTGAGATTGACGGAGATTGATTTTTTTCTCTCGTAATATTTTAGTTATGCTTATTTCATTTGTTGTAGTTGCCCCTAAGAAAGTTCTTTGTTTTCCTAATATGATTTTGTAAGGAAAAGCCACTGTTGGATGTGAAGCCTGGTTCTGCCTCTTGCTAATTTTAAAATCTTGGAAAAGTTATTTACCCTCTTTAAGGTTCATTTGCCTCATTTACAAAACATGTGTGTGGCTGTCTCAAAGTTTTTTAATGAGAAGATATATGAAAAGTCCACACTGTGAATACTGGATAAGTATATTAATTATCATGATGCTGATGAGAATGAAAAGGAGAACACACAGTACTTGATAAACAGATATTGGAACTGTATAGGGTATCTTTTCCTCCCTTCTATCCTTCTCTTCTTTCCTTTCTTCCTTTCTTTCTTGACATCTCTGGATTTGCCTGCTTCAAAGTGACCTCCAGCTAAAACTAGAATGCTCAATTCTTTCATTTAGATAAATAAATCAGTACCTAAATTGGAAGTCAGTAGATGTCATGTGTGTGGCCCAAAATCTAGAGAAAAAATGCAAAAGCAAATATATCAGAAAGAAAACTTATCTCTTGCTTGGACAGCTCACAAAATGTTTTTGTCAAAGCACTCATTTATAAATGACTATAATTTCTCAAAAGTTAGCAGGATTGTTATTGGCCATTAACTTTCGGCCAATGGTTTTTAAATGTCCTTGCATAAAATAAAGTGAATTAAAATAGCAGTTGAATTGCTAAAGAAATCTGTTAACTGGGGATTTTAAAAGTTAATTATAGCCTGTGGAGTATTTTAAAAACTCATTTGTTCTCCCCAATTGGAGTAATGAGATTTTTCTCTGCTCCATAATATAAATACCCCGGAAATATGTTTTCAAATGCTTAGAACAAAAAAAGTACAATATATTACACATTATTATATAGGCCCCCATATTATTGATGAATCAGTATAAAAGAAAATAAGTAAGTGTGGTAGGTAGACTTCTAAGATGCTCCTCATAACCCTAGCCTCTCACTAGTTATCTTTATTAAATATTGACTACGTGTTTCTTTCACAATGTTTGCATAATAATAAAATTAGAATGCATTTTTAAAGCATTTTTATGTAGCACTGTAAGTAAAGCTGATTTTAAACTTTTATTTGGGGAAACAATGTGTTGTATTTGAATATGAAAAATAATGAACTATTATTTTTTATGTGTACATTTATTATATATTATAAATAAAGGCACATATGGATATGTTTGTGGTAATAAGACAAATGGATAATTCACAATGAGAAAGTTAAAGAACAAATCTCTTTTTTAGTGTTAATATATATATTAGACTGAATTAAGAAGAAAAATAAGAATGTATTTCAAATGAAAAGAAAATAAAGTAATTCGGTCAGAGGTTCCTAATTCTAGTTTGCTAAATTCCACTATGTTTTCTCTTAAGGGCTATTTTAATTTTCCTGAAATTCCTCCATATCAAGTGAATTAAAATGCATTTTAAATTAGAATCTGTTCAAAAACCATGGAAATTTTTAATGGAACTAAGGCCAGGATCACAAAATCAAAATGTCAGAAATAGGAATTCCTTCTGTAAATGAATGTAAGAATGAATGTCCTGGCCGGGCGCGGTGGCTCAAGCCTGTAATCCCAGCACTTTGGGAGGCCGAGACGGGCGGATCACGAGGTCAGGAGATCGAGACCATCCTGGCTAACACGGTGAAACCCCGTCTCTACTAAAAAAAAAAATACAAAAATCTAGCCGGGCGAGGTGGCGGGCGCCTGTAGTCCCAGCTACTCAGGAGGCTGAGGCAGGAGTATGGCGGGAACCCAGGAGGCGGAGCTTGCAGTGAGCTGAGATCTGGCCACTGCACTCCAGCTTGGGTGATAGAGCGAGACTCCGTCTCAACAAAAAAAAAAAAAAAAAAAAAAAAGAATGAATGTCCTGTGATAGCAAGCCTACCTACACTCTTCTCATGTACATGTTATTTTTTTTAAGTATTCAGAATTCCAATTATGAAGAACTCCTTTTGTATATTGTTCCTGGGCTGCAATTAGTGAGTAAGTTGTCTAGTTGATTAGATGTTTTGTTCAATCACATTCTTAATAGAGTTTATAGCAGATGTATTCCTTCATTTTCACACTTCTGATAAAGACATATCCAAGACTGGGCAATTTACAAAAGAAAGATGTTTAATAACATCCAGGCTGAGGTGGTCTCAGATGAAGATGAGGAACTTGTTGGAAACTGGAGCAAAGATGGCTCTTGCTACAGTCTCTTACAGTTCCACATGGCTGGGGAGGTTTCAAATCATGATGGAAGCCAAGAAGGAGCAAGTCATACCTTATCTTACATGGATGGCTGCAGGCAAAGAGAGAGAGCTTGTGCAAGGAAACTCCCATTTTTAAAGCCATCAGATCTCATGAGACGTATTCACTATGATGAGAACACCACGGGAAAGACTCACCCCCATGATTTAATTACCTCCTACTGGGTTCCTCCTAAACAAATAGGAATTCAAGATGAGATTTCAGTGAGCAATAGCCAAGCCATATTATTCTGCCCCTGGCCCCTCCAAAATCTCAAGTCCTCACACTTCAAAACCAATCATACCTTCTCAACAGTCTCACAAAATTTTAACTCATTTCAGCATTAACTCAAAAATCCACAGTCCAAAGTCTCATCTGAGACACAACAAGTTGCTTCTGCCTATGAACCTGTAAAATCAAAATCAAGTTAGCTACTTCCTAGATGCAATGGGCTTATAGGTATTGAGTAAATACAGCTGTTCCAAATGGGAGAAATTGGCCAAAACTAAGGGACTATCGGCCCCATGCAAGTCCAAAATCCAGCTGGGAGTCAAATCTTAAAGCCCCAAAGTGATCTCCTTTGACTCCATGTCTCACATCCAGTTCATGCTGATGCAGTAGGTGGGTTCCCATGATCTTGGGCAGCTCTGCCCTTGTGATTTTGCAGGGTACAACCTCCCTCTTGGCTGCCTTCACAGGCTAGCATTGAGAGTCTGTGGTTTCTCCAGGTGCACAGTGAAAGCTGTAGGTGGATCTACCATTCTGGAGTCTAAAGGATTGTGGCCCTCTTCTCACAGCTCCACTAGGCAATGCCCCAGTAGGGAATCTCTGTGGGGGCTCCCACCCCATATTTCCCTTCCGCACTGCCCCCGCACAGGTTCTCCATGAGAGCCCTGCCCCTACAGCAAACTTCTGCCTGGACATCCAGGCATTTCCATACATCCTCAGAAATCTAGGTGGAGGTTCTCAAACCTCAAATTTTGACTTCCGTGCACCCATAAGCCCAACACCACGTGGAAGTTGCCAAAGATTGGGGCTTGCACCCTCTGAAGCCACAACCCAAGCTGTGCCTCGGTCATTTTAGGAATGACCAGGTCATTCTAGTCAGAGCAGCTGAGATGCAGGGCACCAAGTCCCTGGACTGCATGCAGCATGGGATTTTGGGCCTGGCCCACAAAACCACATTTCCCTTCAGGACCATCGGGCCTGTGATGGGAGGGACTGCTGTGAAGACCTGTGACATGCCATGGAGACATTTTGCCCATTGTCTTGGAGATTAATATTCAGCTACTCATTATTTATGCAAATTTCTGCAGCCAGCTTGAATTTCTCCGCAGAAAATGGGATTTTCTTTTCTATTGCATTGTTGGGCTATAAATTTTCCTAATTTTTATGCTCTGCTTCTCTTATAAAACTAAATGCCTTTTACAGCACCCAAGTCACCTCTTGGATGCCTTGCTGCTTAGAAATGTCATCTGTTAGATACCCTAAATTATCTCTCTCAAGTACAAAGTTTCACAGATCTCTAGGGCAATGGCAAAATGTCACCAGTCTCTTTGCTAAAACATAACAAGAGTCACCTTTGCTCCAGTTTCCAACAAGTTCCTCATTTCCATCTGAGACCATCTCAGCCTTGACCTTATTGGTCCTAATACTTGGTAGTAATTTTTGTCAAAGTCATTCAACAAGTCTCTAGAAGTTCCAAACTTTCCCACATTTTCCTGTCTTTTTCTGAGCCCTCCAAACTCTTTCAAGCTCTGCCTGCTACACAGTTCCAAAGTTAGTTCCACATTTTCAGGTATCTTTTCAGAAATGCCCCACTCTACTGGTACCAATTTACTGTATTAGCTTGTTTCACACTGCTGATAAAGACATACCCGAGACCAGGAAATTTACAAAAGAAAGAAGTTTAATGGACTTACAGTTCCACATGGCTGGAGATGCCTCACAATCATGGCAGAAAGCAAGGAGGAGCAAGTCATGTCTAACATGGATGCCAGTAGGCAAACAGAGAGAGCATGTGCAAGTAAACACTTGTTTTTAAAACCATCAGATCTCATGAGACTTATTTACTATCATGAGAGCAGCGAGGGAAAGACCCACCCCCATGATTCAGTTACTTCCCACCAAGTTCCTCCCACAACACATGGGATTTCAAGATGAGATTTGAGTAGGGACACAGCCAAACCATATCAATAGGATTGCCATCTAATAGAGATGTTATTTCAAAATTATCGAATAACAGGGGAGGAAGGATCTGACCCAGGAAAGCATGAGCTGTAATCAATCTTGTCCATTGGTGACTTTATGATATGCACTTCAGATTAAAGCCATTTTAGACTGAACCCATTTGAGACTGATCTACAGACACTTCATCTATTCTCAGCAATGCAAGTAGATAAATTAAGCTTGAATCCATGAAAGAAAAAATGCTTTATTAATCAAATGTATTTAAGGCTATTTTATTATCTTCCATTTTAAAAGATATGAAAGGTTGCAATCTTGAAGGCTTTTACTGGGCATGGTGGCTCATCCCTATAATGCCAGCACTTTGGAAGGCCAAGGTGGGAGGATCACTTGAGGTCAGGAGTTTGAGACCAACCTAGCCAGCATGGTGAAACCCTATCTCTACTAAAATACAAAAATTAGCCAGGTGGGGTGGCAGGTGCCTGTAATCCCAGCTATTCAGGAGGCTGAGGCATGAGAATCACTTGAACCCAGGAGGCGGAGGTTGCAGTGAGCTGAGATTACGCCACTGCACTCCAGCCTGGTTGATAAAGCAAGACTCAGTCTCAGTAGTAATAATAATAATAATAATAATAATAATAATAACTCCAGAGGTATCAAGGACTTAAATATAAGATCTGAAACTATAAAAATTCTAGAAGATCAGAAAAACCCTTCTAGACATTGGCGTAAGCAAAGACTTCATGACCAAGAATCCAAAAGCGAGTACAACAAAAACAAAGATAAACAGATAGAACTTGACTAAACTAAAAAGCTTCCACACAGCAAAAGAAATAATCAGCAGGGTTAACAGACTACCTAAAGAGTAGAGAAAATCTTCACTATCTATACATCTGACAAAGGACTAATATCCATCATCTACAAAGAACTCAAACAAATCAGCAAGGAAAAAGCAAACAATCCCATCAAAAAATGGGCTAACGACATAAATAGATAATCCTCAAAAGAAGATATATAAATGGCCAACAAGCTTATGGAAAAATGCTCAACATAACTAATGATCAGGGAAATGCAAATCAAAACCACAATGTTATACCAACTCACTCCTGCAAGAATGGCCAAAATTTTTTAAAAAATAAAAAAAAAATAGATGTTGGTGTGGATGTTGGTGGGAATGTAAACTAGTAAAACTGCCATGGAAAGCAGTGTGGAGATTACTTAAAGAACTAAAACTAGATCCACCATTTGATCCAGCAATCCCACTACGAGGTACCTACTCAGATGAAAAAAAGTCATTATGCAAAAAAGGTACTTGCACATGCATGTTTACAGCAGCACAACTTGCAATTGCAAAAACATGGAATCAGCTCAAATACCCATCAATCAATTAGTGGATAAAGAAAATTATATATATATATATATATATATATATATATATATATATGAATAATACTCAGCCGTATAAAGAAACAAAATAATGGAATTTACAGCATATCTGAATGGAGTTAAAATTATTATTCTAAGTAATGTAACTCGGGAGTGGAAAACCAAACATTATATATTCTCACTCATGGAGCTAAGTTATGAGGGTACAGAGGCATAAGGATGATACAATGGACTTTGGGGACTCGGGAAAGGGTGGGAGGGGGATGAGAGATTTTAAAAAACAGCACATTGGGTACCATGTACACTGCTTAAGTAATGGGTGCACCAAAATCTCAGAAGTCATCACTAAAGAAGTTATTCATGTAACCACCACCTGTTCCCTGGAAACCTATTAAAATAAAAAATAAATTTAAAAATAATTTACTAAGTCAGTTCTGTAGCAAAACTCAGATTAAGGATATAGCCTTTTCACCTCCTGTGAATTTGCATGGCTTATAACAACCGATGAAAAAGAAAAATCATGACAGAGAAGAAGGAAATAAATCAATGAAATATGAGAAAAAAAATATACAGGAATGAACCTGAGTATGCATAATGATACATGGAACTATGTGGAAGGAGATAAAGGTCAAATAAGTATTTGAGGGAATTTTATTGATAGAAAAAAAACGCACCAACTTAAAACAAAGCTTATAATTATTAAAACCTCAAAAAAGTCTTTACACCACAAACATGTTCCAAATTCACATGTACAGGATACAGGTAAAAGATGCAGAGCCTACAAGTGGGACCTGTTCCCCATCTGATATTGGCATAATATCTTAGATATTGATCAAACTCTGATATTAGCATGAGGGGCAACCAGATTATTTTTAAAAAATAATTTCTAAGGTGCAATACCACGAAGCAATACCTGTAGGTGTGGGGAAGAGAGTTGCACATATGTCATGTAACTTTGGGCCTCAATCCAGTTGTACTTAACTACCTGGGACTTTGGAGGATAATTCATAGAAATAAAATGCAGGTGTTTTAGTCTAGGGAGAATACTAAAATTTTGGGTTGGGGCAGATTCTGGACAGTTGATCACAAAATAATTTTCATTCTCTCCTGGACCATAGCTCTAGGCCACATTTCCCCTTCTGCCTTACAGTGAAATCAATTCTGTTCACTGGGATGTGGACTGAAGTAATGTATACCATTTCTACATCTGCCTATAATGTCCTTGCATGTTCTTCTGTGCTTTTCCCCCTCTCCTGCTGGATGTTAATGATCAGAGTGACCTTAAAGCTAAGTGTTAAAGACAGGAGGGATTCCATCAGTTTATGTCCTTAAATGATTGTGCGGAGTACAGCATCCCCATACCCACCTCAACTAACAGTTGCACTTTATATAAATGGAGAAATGTTATTGTGTTACACTTTTGAGATTTAGGTTTGTTTTTTGTTTGTTTGTCTGTTTTGATTTGTTTTTTGCCTAGTATCAGCTATCTTCACCAGAATTATCAGAATTAGTTTTTTAAAGACATTTGCAGATATATATGTCTGAAATGTTTTATCTCTATGACGATTACTTTTTCAGTGTGTGTATATATACACACTGAAACATGTATATATGTGTACATACATTTACATATATCTGATGTCTTTTATTAGCTATGGTTCTAAATTTTGAAATAATTGAATTAGTCAATGTTTTCCTTAATAGCTAATTTTCTTTTGTCCTAATTGAGAAATATATTCTTAACTTAGGGAAATGACAATGTTCTCTGGTATTGTTTTCTGAAAGACTTTCATATGTTCTCTCATAGTCTATTTGGAATTTATTTTTGTGTGTGGTATTAGATAAGTAATAAAAAAAGACATGTGTTCCATATGTATAAAGAATTTAACCTGTTATTTCTTTTATAGTTAATCCTTTTCTTACACTGATTTGTGGTATATCAATTATCTATCAATGTTTGACTTTTCTGGATCTTCCATTCTCTTATGTTTAACTTTTTTATCTGTTTCAAAGCCAACACTACACTGTTTTATATAACATCCTTATCCTTACTATAGCCTTAGTATGTGGTATAATAGGTCCTCCATCCCTTCTTTACCATCATCACAGTTCTTGACACATAGCAATTCTATATACACGTTATTATTTATTACTTTATTTTTTAACTGACAATATAATTATACATACGTGTGGGTACAATTTGATGTTTTGATATATATGTATGTTTTATAATGATCAAATCAAGGTATTTAGTGTATTTATTACCCCATGCATTTATCTTTTTTTGTGGTGGAAATATTCAAAAGTCCCTCTTCTACCTATTTTACTGTTAACAATTGTCACTCTGCTGTGCAATAGAACACCAGAACTTATTCCTCCTATCTAATTGTAACTATGTACCTGTTGACCAAATTTTCCTCATCTTCCTTTTACTTTTATGCTCCTCAGTCTCTGGTAATCATTGTTCTACTCTGCTTCTATAATATCAACTATGTTTTCCAAGAGTTAGATTATATTTGCATTTCTGATTCAGGCTTATTTCACTTAATATCACCAGGTTCATCCATGTTGTTGCAAATCAATACATTTCATTCTTTTTTATGGCTGAATACATTTGTATATACACATAACACTTCCTTTGTCCATTCATCTGCTTGTGGATGCTTAGGTTGACTTGCTATCTAGCTTATTGTAAATGGTGCTGCAATAAACATGGGAGTGTAGGTATCTCTTCAACCTATTGATTTTATTTCCTTTGGATATATACCTAGTACTGGGATTGGTGGATAATATACTACTTCCATTTTTAAATTTTATTCTTCTATTTTTATTTTTTGTAATGGCTGTACTGATTTATGATCCTACCAATGGTATGGAAATCTTCCCTTTCTCTATATCCTTGCCCACATTTGTTTTCTTTTGCCTTTTTGATAGTGGCCATTTTAACTGGAATGAAGTGATATCTCTCATTGTGGTTTTGATTTGCATTTCCCTGATGATTTGCATTTCCCTGATGATTGTTTTACTGTACCTGTTGGCCATTTGAATGTCTTCTTTTGATACATGTTTATTAAGGACATTTGCCCATTTTCAAATTGGGTTATTTGGTTTTTTGTTTTTGCTGTTAAGTTTTCTGTATATTCTAAATATTCACCCTTTGTCAGATGTATAGTTTGCAAATATTTTCTCCTATTCATTTTCTCCTCTTCCCTCTGTTGTTTCCTTTGCTGTGCAAAAGCTTTGTAGCTTGATGTAATCTCATTTGTCTACTTTTGCTTGTGTTGCTTCTGATTTTGAGGTCTTATTTTAAAAGGCTTTGCCCACTTCATGTTCTGAAGCATTTCTCTTGTTTCCTTTAGCAGTTTCATTATTTCAGGATTTACATTTAAATTTTTATCAATTTTTAGCTGATTTTCTTAATATGGTGGGAGGTAGGGGCCTGGTCTAACTCTTCTCCATGTGGATATCTAATTTTCCCAGAACAATTTGTGCATTAGATTGTCCTTTCCCTCATGTATGTTCTTGCCCTCTGTGTTAAAAATCAGTTGGCTGTAGGTTGATAAATTTATTTCCTTAGAGTTTTCCATATAGATTATGTAATCTGCAAATAGAGACAATATAACTTCCTTCTTTCTCATTTGGATGCCCTTTCTTCCTTTCTCTTGCCTGAATTCTCTGACTAGAACTTCTATTATTATGTTCTATTATAAAAGTGGTGACAGCAGGCATCCTTGTCTTGCTTCAGCTCTTAGAGAAAATGCTTTCAGCTTTTCTTCATTCTCTGTGCTATTAGGTGTGAGTTTGTCATGTATGGACTTTATTGTGTTGAAGTACATTATTTTTAAACCTATTTTTTGTAGAGTTTTTGGGAGTTTTTATTGTGAAAAAATGTTAAACCATCAAATTTTTTGGCATCTGTTTAAATAATCTTATGTTTTCTGTCTTTTTGTTAGGATGGTGTATCAAATTTGTTAATTTGTGTATGTTGAACTATCCTTACGTTCCTGGGATGAATCCCACCTGATTATATTAAATTGCCTTTTTAATGCACTGTTGAATTTGGTTTGCTAGTATCTTGTTGAGAATCTTAGAATCTATATTCATCAGATATATTGGCTTGTAGTTTTCTTCGTTGTTGTTATATTCTTGTCTGGTTTTGGAATCATGGTATTGCTAGCCTTGAAAAATAAGATGGGATGTGTTCTGTTCTCTTTAATTTTCTTCAATAGTTTGAAGAGAATTCGTATTATTTCTTCTTTAAATGTTTGGTAGAATTCAGCAGTGAAGCCATCAGGTCCAGGGCTTTTCTTTGAAGGAACACTTTTTATTACTGATTTTATTTCCTCAGTCATTATTGGTTTGTTCGGATTTTCTATTTCTTCATAATTTAATATCAATAGGTTATATGCATTCAGGGAATTTATAAACTTCTAATAGTTTTAATTTTTTGGCATACAGTTGTTTATAATAGTTTCTTATAATCCTGTGGTATCAGTTGTCTCCTTTTCTAATCTCCTATTTTATTTATTTGGATCTTCTCTTTTTAATCTTAGTTTCACTAGTTTTATTGATTTTGTTTATCTTTTCAAAAAACTAACTCTTCATTCTCTTGTTTTGAATTTTTTTATTTCTTTCTTCTACCATTTTGGGGTTTGGTTTGTTCTCATTCTTCTGTTTTCGTGAGGTTCATAATTAGGTTATTCGAATCTTTTTTCTGTTTTGATGTGAGAATTTTTCTCTTAGAATTGCTTTTGCTATGCCTTATAGGTTTTGGTGTATTCATTCTCATTTGTGTCAATTTATTTTCCTTTTAACTTCTTCATTGATCCATCTGTTATTTAGTGGAATATTGTTTAATTTCCTTGTATTGTTAAGATTTCCAGAGTACTTATTGTTGTGATTTATAGTTTTATACTTCTTAAATTTGTTAATACTTGTTTCGTGACCTAATATGTTATTTTTCCTGGGAAATATTGCATATGCAGTTGAGAAGAATGTTTATTTTGTAGCTGATGGATGAAATGGTCTGTAAATGTTTATAGATCTATTTGGTCTATAGTGCAGTTTAATTCCAATGTGTCTTTGTTGATTTTCTGTCTAGATGTTCTGTCCTTTGTTGAAAGTGGGATGATGAAATACCCTATTATTACATTATAATCTACCCCTTCCCTCCTTTTAGATCTATTAATATTTGCCTTACATATTTGTGTGTTCTGGAATTGGGTACATAGATATTTACAATTGTTATGTCCTCTTTGAAGTGGTTATTTCATTAATATATAAAGGTCTTCTTTTCTGTTTATAGTTTTCTACTCGGTCTATTTAATCTCATATAAAAATGACCACTCCTGCTCACTTTTGGTTTCTATTTGCATGAAATACCTTTTTCTATTCCTTCACTTTCGGTCTATGCTCACCTTTAAGGGTGAGGTGAATCTCTTGTAGATAGTAAATAGACTTTTTATAATCCATTAAGTCACTCTCTTTCTTTTGATTGAAGAACTTAATCCATTTATATTAAAGGTTATTATTGACACATAAGGATTTATTACTGTAATTCTATACAAATATGATTTTACTTGGATAAAATGACTTTTTATCTCATGAGCTTGTCTGACCAAAGTTGTTATCTTAAAATATGAGAGTAAGAGAGGAGATGGCAGCACAGATACCAGATCTATTGTTGGTAATTCATATGGTGTTAATAATGCTGATTCTTTTTAAAATTCTATTTTCTTTTTTTCTTTCTCTCTCTCTCTCTCTCTCTTTCTTTCTTTCATACAGGGCTCTACTCTGTCACCCAGGGATGATCACATGTACAGTGGCATATTCACAGCTCACTGCAGCCTTGAACTCCTCAACTGATCATCCCACCCCAGCTTCCCACATAGCTGGGACTAACCACAAACACATCTGGCTCACTTTTTTTTTCTTTTTTTGTAGTGCAGAGTCTCACTATGTTGCCAAACTGATCTTGAACTTCTGGGCTCAAGCAGTTTTCTTGCTTCAGACTCCCAAAGGGCTGGGATTACAAGCATGAGCCACAGCATCAACCTTATATTTCTTTCTTTTTTTTTTTTTTTCTTTTAAGACTTTTGAAAATCTCACAACACTGATAAAATTGCCTCATCCCTTCACAAGCTGTTCTTTATTTATGAAATGTTTATTAGTGTTTTATAAAATATTAAACACATGCTCTATTAAAGCCTGTTTGTAATGAGATTAAAGCAATTAAGTAATTGAAAAAGCATGTTTGAACATGCTGAATTAACTTTGCTGAAATAATTAATAATTTATTTATTTTATTGAATATATTATATACGAATACATAGCTAATTTTTGTCAGCCTCACTGTTTTTATGTATTTGACAACATAAATTTATCTGAATGTTAATATCCAAGATAAAGTTTGGCTTACCATCCTCACATCCTCATGTATTTATCTCATTTCAAGTGCTCCTTTTTTTTTATTATTTTTATTTTATTTTTTTATTTTTGCTACTGAGTAAGTGATATACAAACAGAAATAAGCTCTTGGTACAAACTCAGTCCCAGTATTTCAAGTCCTTTCTTCTAGTTTATCACTGCCAAAGCAATAATAAATCTATGACTCTGGTTGTTAGAAATAAAGGCACTCTGCTTTTAACCATTTCCCTGTGGTAAAGGAAACAGGGGATGGAGAGGAGGTGGAGGGTGGAGAAGTGTCATCAAATTGAAAACAGTAATATTGTTTATGGGAAGAAGTATAGTGCAACTCTACGACTCTATAAAACACAGAAGCTTTTTATTATTCTCTTTGCCTTTTCTCATTTCCTGAATTAACCCTCAGCCCACATCAAAGTCTACCAAATCCTAGAAGCCACAGTCACAGTCTATTTGTCTCTCTATCTCTCTCTCTTTTTTTTTTTTTTTTTTTTTTTTGACAAGCATCTTGTCTCTGTCACCCGGGCTGGAGTGCAGTGGCTCGATCTTGGCTCACTGCAAACTCCACTTCCTGGGTTCAAGCGATTCTCCTGTCTCAGCCTCCTCAGTAGCTGGGATTAAAGGCATGCACCACCATGCCTGGCTAATTTTTGTATTTTTAGTAGGAACAGGGTTTCACCTTGTTGGCCAGGCTGGTCTCGAACTCCTGACCTCAGGTGATCCACCCACTTCGGCCTTCCAAAGTGCTGGGATTACAGGTGTGAGCCATCACACCCGGCCTATTTCTTTAATGTTCTTGTCAGAACACACTAAAGTATTTGATACATTAAGAAACCAATAACTCATGTTTAAAGGATAAAGTTTTTGTTTTCTCAAATGGCTGAAAGCCATGATAAAAAGGGATATACTGTGGTAAAGAAATGTGAGGTAAGAGCATGTTTATGTAAAATCTTCCAAAATATTGTTCCCTTGGCATTTCTACCAATAGAAAGATGAATATGTTTCTATTTAAAATGATCTATATAAAGCAAAAAATAAGGTCATTTTCACAGATCACTGGAATTCTGTATAAATCTTAATGAAGAAATATCTGAATTGATTGAGTTCTGGAGAATGGTTATGAAACTTTGAAGATAAATATAAAATGTGATTTCTTCAGCTCTAGTAGCTGTTCTGTCTGATGCCCATTTACATGATGCCCATTTACAATCCACAGCCCTCAAGACCAGTCACATAGTGAGTCCTGGACCAAGCCTGACAAAGGCAGGACCCATCAATGTCACAGTCCTAAAATCTCATCAGGCTGCATATTAATATATTCATTCAGATTTGCTGCATGCTTTGTTTATTTACCTTTTATAAAGGGAAAATTACTTAGAAAATACTAAGAAATTCCTGAAAAAACAACAACAACCACCTGGAACTGTATTATGACAAAAATAGTCTGTCCTGGTCACACCCCATCTGAAATATTATGTTAAGGGTATTATGTATTGAAGGATATTCTAAAACCAAATTTTTTTCCCACTTGAAGTAGAAAGGTTTAGTAAGTCTAGAATATTATACTTGTTTCTCACTGTTTTTTGAAATTTCTTCATTTTACTAGAGGTTCAGATACAACTATATTGTCTGTGAAGCCTTCGTATAAAATTGAACCTAGAGTAATGGTTTCTATTTCTCAACTGCTAAAGCACATTCTGTCTCAACCTTTAATTAGAGATTTACTGAAGAGTTTTCATTAAATTTTTATACATGAATGTCATCTCAAAAGTGAGACAAAGTGAGTGCTAGTTTTTATTATTTCATTTTATGTGTCTTAAGATTTTCATGTAACAGGCATTTAATATAGATCTAATAAATGAGTAAACATTTTTCCATCATGCATTTAAATTTATGACATTTTATTCCCAGTTCTACTTACTAATCCTATAATTAAGAAAGCATATGGAAATTATTTATGGGAAGTCTATTCAAATTTCTGAATTTAACTCATTTTGCAATTAATAACAAGATAGAAAAAGAAGATAAGACTGGTCATGGAGGTGAAAATAAAGTCATTTTGAAAGTGTCAACAACATAGTTCATGGTGGCAAATTTTAAAAAGGTCATGAGCCCAGGATTAAAATCTTCACAGCAAGAGACAATCATTTTTAAGTTTGTATACCCTATTTCTTGCTGGTTCCAGGCTTTTGGCTATTTCATTGATTTCAGCAGGAAGAGAAAGAAAGATAAAGGATATTTATAATTTCACTGTGATTCTCAGATAATCATTCTTTTCATGGCTACATTTTACCATGAATGACAGTGTTTCTCAAACTTCAAAGTATATAAAAATTCCCTGAAAGATTGTTAAGATCAATTTCTAAGTTCTTACCCACAGAGATTCTGATGTGACCAGTTGTTGATGGGGCCTGGAAATCCGCATTTAACAAGAACCTGAGAACTAGCCCATTGGTTTTCAACCCTAAAATACTTCCCTAAATGATATGACCTCATATATAATGGAACTGGCTGTACTACTACTTGGATATGCCAGAAGTTATATAGATATAGATACAGTTACAAATATAGATATAAATATATGTAATAATAGATATAAATATCAAAGATTTTCTTTGGTTACCTGTAATTCTTGGTGTCACCCATGTGCTCTAACTTTAACAGATCAACAATACTGTTTTGTTCTGTTCGTTGACGTTTACTTGCCAGGTAGTTTCCTACCGAGAGTTAAAACTACGTCATGGTTCTTGAAGCGGTCTGAGGAAAGTGAGATAGTTTATAAGAGCTATATAGAGTTGCAATTCTTTCTGAGGCTCAGATGGCTATCACGATGTAAGTATGACATTTTTAAAAAAATGAAGATACAGCAAAAAATATGCTTTCTAGTTATTACAGTCTCTTTTTTTTTTTTTTTTTTTTTTTTTTTTTTTTTTTTAAAGAGACCTGGTCTCGCTCTGTTTTCAAGGCTGTGAATGCAGTGGCATGATCATAACTAACTACAGTCTCAAACTCCTGGGCTCAAGAGGTCCTCCCGCCTCAGGCTCCTGAGTTAGGACTACAGGTATGCACCACTATGCCCTGCTATTATGGTGTCACTTTTATATAAGTCATTGATTTTTTTTTCCTTATGTAAAATAGATAATAACTACTCTGCCTGGCTTGTTGAGACTAAAATGAAAAAGTGTATGTGATTAATTTTGTGAATGCAAAATATACTTTTATCTACAGCACTGTGCCTTCCAAAAAAAGATAGCTTGCATCTTTGATTGACAATTGCAAATCTAAAGACTAAAACATGTTTAAAAATTAAACAAAGCATCAGGTCTGAAAATGAAAAAAGTCTATATTATCTCACCAACTATTGAATATTTTATATCCAGGAAGTTTCCTATTACATTTTTTTTTTATTTGAATAGCTCTTATGTTAGAAAAAAATCTCTATAAACTGTGTTCCCTTTGGGAATTTGAAATAATATATAGTTTATCTATTGTTATATTTTTACATTTGGGAAAAAAAGGCATAAACTTCATCAACCTGGAAGAAATATTCTCTTATGTTAAAATAGAGGCAAACACAGAATTCACAGGAATTATCTAAACCTAAGTTTTTTAATCCAAACCATTTCCCTTAGGGTGTTTGCTACAATTTTTGAGCAACTTTAAATAATTTTTTAAACTATGTCACCAGACCATTAAGTGCATAGCTCAGAGCACACAGGTGTGCCTGAGGAAAGTTTAGACATGTGTCATCCTTTCTGAATGCGGCATGCCTAAAGTGACTGCTCCCTCACAGTAAGGAGACTTCATGTTTCGTATAGTTAAATATGAGAACTCATTTAATATAAAATATAAGCACTAAACTATGTGAACGTTTATGGCCAAATATAATTATATTGTTTCTCAAAATAAGTATTTTCGCTCAGAACTTCTAGGTTTCCTGTGCTGCCATAAGTGATAATCCTGGAAGTTTGATTATTTTTAAATGAAACTTGATTTTTATAAGAATAAAGGAAATAAATTATGTACTCCAGCTTCTTCAAGGTTTATATTGAACTCTAATACTGCATAAAACATTTTGTACCACTGATGTATAATACAAAGCATAAACAAAGCAGATATTTATAGCCAAATATAATTCTATTGTCAAACAAAAAAAGTTGTTTTTTATTCAGCACTTCTAGATTATCTGCCAAGCTCATGGCTTTATGATTACATTCAAAGTGTGCTCATTGTATTGAATTGTATTAATTATATCATCACTTCCTTATTCTGATAATATGCGTGTCTGGAGACCATGTTATCGGGCATTGATGAGAAGTCAAGCTTTCCGACTATTCTCTCAGTCCGATTACTGAGTGCTATCCCAGCTGTGGATGTAGTAGAATAAAAAATATTAATTTTTTCAAAAAAGTTAATAATCATGGAACATTCAGAGGTGTTAATGACACTGGAATATGCTGAGGTAAACATTTTAAGGTACATATCTTAAGGGTAAAACACTTTATTAATTCTGGAAAAGTTAAAGCCTTGTCATGGTAAATGCCAGACCATTCTCTGATATCCATGAAGGAGCCTGTGAAATTCTCATTAGTTACAGTAGAGCATTTCTAAAAACAGGATAAGTCTGAAAGTGACATGATAGGGAAACTGCTTACTAGCTAGCCCCAACAAAGCAGCACCATTTAACATTTTGAAAGTTTCCTAGATATGTGGCTTTTAGAATGGACAAACCACGAACAGCATCCCCTAAACTTTTACTGCAGGGCCTGAGTCAAGGTCATTGAAACACAGCATTCAAAGGCAAACAAAAAGAAGAAGAAGAAGAGGAAGAGGAAGAAGGAGGAACGTGGAGGAGGAGGAGGGAGGAGGAGAAGAATAAGAAGGAGGAGGAGGAGAAGGAGGAGGAGAAAGCAAATATTTGGAATAAGAGCTGTTTTCAAAGTAAGGTTGTTTGTGACTTCAGCCACAAAAACAGATGCCTTAACAAGATTTTACAAGACAATAAGTTGATAGCAGGACACCCTCTCTACTTACAGATGAGAAAAGAAATCCAAAGAAATTTACATTTTTATCCAAAAATCAAAACCTGATTAGTGATTGATATCTCTTGAAGCTTTGTCTTGTCTTCTGTAAAGGTAACTAGAAACTGTTCAGGAATTCTCTAGTTTAATTTTGACATTCTGAATTGTTTAGGTGAAAATTCTTCGAATTCTACTTATAATACAGCTTTTACACAATTTAGATTCACTAAACATGCTCTACTAGAAATATCAAGCCTGGACTATAGAGTCAGAAACTTCTAGATTCAAACCCAGTCTCTGAAACAAAGCTTTAGTTTCCCCATATGTAAAATGAATTCAATAATCTCTATTTTCTGTCATAATTTTGAGGCCTAAGTGAGATAATATACATGAAAACATCTCGATCAGTGCCGGGCTCATTGCAGATAATACACAAATGATATTTTCTCATTCTCAAGCTAATAGTAATTATATTACAGATTTATGTCAACATATTCTATTACAAAGTATAGTACTACTGAAAAGTATCAGAAAAACACAAATAACCAAAAGTATTTAGGAAACTGTGGAGAAAAATTCAGTAAATGGGACTCAATGTAGAAAATACTTTTTTCTGAAACTGAAATATGAGTAGTGGGGAAACAGCTGATCTAGATGTGCTGTCTCCATTATGTAAAAATTCACACAAGTTAAATCTGTATCCTCATTCACTTAAATCTGAAAAGATTTGTAACCACTTTGGGCAACGTGGAAATGACACCATGTGATTTCTGAGACTAGGTCATTAAAGAAAATATGGCTTCTGACCCTCAGCTTCCTATCCATAAAACATTAATAATAATACTTACCAATGAGGGCTGTTATCAGTTCTAAAGAATAAAGTCTTTATTATTTGGAGAATGCTATATTAATCTGTCAATTTCACCCATAACTTCAAAAATCGTGCAATAATTTGAATTTAGGTAAAGTGGAGTAAATTTCTACATTTTATGTAGTTAGACTCCGTAATTTTTTCTTACCTTCCCTTTTTCTTTTTTGTGGGTGTCTTAGAACTATAAGAGTGAAACATTAATATATTTTAGAATATATTTTATTACATATTACTGTAGCACTTTGTGTTATAGTCGTTTGCACCCTTGAGTGTCTCATTCAATCTATTTCACACTCTGAAGATATGTGGCCACAGCAATAACTTTCACCTTCACATGTTCCTGTACACTGTGACCTTGACATAGCCCTCTCATGAGGTTTAACCCCATCCACTTAAATCTGGGAGGATTTGTAACTACTTTGAGCAACGTGGAAATGACTCCATGTGATTTCTGACACTAGGTCATTAAAGAATATATTATCTCCTTTTTGTCAGTGAGAATATTGTTATTATTTTCATAGTATAAAGCAAATTCTGGCTGGGCGCAGTGGCTCACGCATGGGAGAACTTTGGGAAGCCACGGTGGGCAGATCACGAGGTCAGGAGTTCGAGACCAGCCTGACCAATATGATGAAACCCCATCTCTACTAAAAATACAAAAATTAGCAGAGAGTAGTGGTGGATTCCTGTAATCCCAACTACTCAGGAGGCTGAGGCAAGAGAATCGCTTGAACCCAATAAGTGGAGGTTGCAGTGAGCCAAAATCGTGCCACTGCATTCCAGCCTGGGCAACAGAGCGAGACGCCAGAAAAAAAAAGCAAATTCCAAAAATACCTGATTAATAAGAGGATAAATTAGATTAACCCTAAAAATCTTTTCCAAGCTTGTGCTTCTGTGCTTCTCTGTTACATGTCAACAAGGCTACAAGGCTATGGTACTCACCAGTAATGACATTTAACACTGAGCTTTATTAGTTGCATTAAGACCAGATGAAGTAAAAGGAAATTATCTAAATTATTTACTTAGTATAACAAAGGGGAGAGGAAAGCTGGGTCAATGCTTAAAGTCTATTTTTTATTCTATCAACTTGAATATTAATTCTAATAGACTTACAAATAAATTCTGATTTCTTTTTAGGGCCAGAAGGCTAAAAACAAATGGGAAATATGCAGATTTCTGTCTCCTCTATATAGGTTAACAACTATTTCTTATGTTAAGCCCTAAGAAATTTGGAATTCACAAGTATCTATGAGATAAAAACCAAATTTCTTGCAACTCAGTTCAAATACTGTGATTCTTCTCTGTATTAGTTCGTTCTCACACTGCTATAGACAAATACCTGAGACTGAGTAATTTATATTAAAAAAAAAAAAAGGTCTAATTGAATCACGAGTCCTGCAGGCTATACAGGAAGCATGGCTGGGAGGCCTCCGATGGTAGAAGGCAAAGGAGAAGCAGGCACATCTTACATAACCATGACCAAAGCAGGAGGAAGAAAGAGTGAAGGGGGAGATGCCACACAGTTTTAAACAACCAGATCTCACAATAAATCACAATCAGGAGGACAGCACTAAAGCGGAAATCCACTCCCGTGATCCAGTCACTTCCTGCCAATCCCCACCTCATCACTGGAGATTATAATTTGACATGAGATTTGGGCCAGGACACAGACCCAAACCATATTATTCTCCCAGCACTATGATGTATGATACGTAGTCCAGATCAACTTAGAATACTCACTTCTATCTGTTGAGTCACAGGCACAGTAAACTGTCCGGAGCCATGATGAGGCCCGGAGTTAGCCACCTCTGTTGCTTGATCTCCGCCAAGCGGAAACAAAATGGCACATTTCCGGGTTCTTCATTATAACCTGTTCCCGCGCGCGCCTAAAACCTTTCCCCGGTGTGCCCAAACCTTTCCCGGGCGCGCCCAAACCTTTCCCGAGCGCGCAAACCTTTTCGCGCCCAGAAAGATATGCAGCCTACAGCGCAGGTGCGATCCCGCGCCCGGGAAAATTACAAACCCAAGGCGCATGCGCAATTGTAATTTGAGAAGACCGGCCCCCCGTCACCGCCCTGGCCCAACCTCTTCCTCTGCCAGCCTATATAAGGCATCACACCACCATTATTAAACGAGACTTGATCAGGCTATTTGTCTTGTCTCTGTTTCTCGTGTTTACTTGTCTCCTCCATTCCCACTCCCCCTCCCAGGGCCCGTTCGACTGTCCTGCGGGTCGGGACAGTAAACTCTGTAAGACTCCCGCAATCGTTGATTTTGGGTGTCAACTTGACTATATTAAGAGATACTCATATATTTGGTAAAGCATTATTTATTCTCAATGCTTCAGTAGGCATTCAGCCCATCTTTCTCCTGCTGAAGGAGAAACCCAAGTGGTTTTGCTTTTGATTAGAATGATTGGGCTGCCCAAGATGTGCCAGTGAAGCTGGTTCCAGAGGAACTCAGCATGTGAGTCAGTGGACTGAGCGGGGATAATCCACCCTCAATGTGGGTGGGCACCATTCAATCAGCTGAGGCCGAAGGAAACAAAAAGCCATACAAAGGTGACTTATTGGTATGTCTTCTGGAGTAGGAATGCTCTTCTTCTGCCCTCAGACCTCCAGGTTCTCTAGCTTTTGAACTTTGGGAACTGAACCATCAGCCCCCCAAGTCTCAGGTCTTCAGCCTCAAACTGTGAGTTTACCAATGGCATCCTTGGTTCTAAGGCCTTTGGCCTTGGACTGAGCCATGCTACCAGCTTCCCTGGGGCTCCAGCTTGCTAGCTCTCTCTCTCCATTCTTCTGTCATTTGAGGACAGTGTTCCTCTCCTCTGGAGAATGCAGCCCTCACCAGACAAGTGAACCTACCACTGCCTTGATCTTGGACTTCTCAGCCTCTAGAACTGTAAGAAAATAAATTTCTGTTCTTTATAAATTACTTAGTTTTGGGCATCCTGTTATAATACCACAAACAAACAAAGACAGCTCCTTAATTATAATAGGGTGCTTAAAGCCTAAACTGCTTAGGAACACAGTGATTTTTAAACTACACGGAAGAGAGTAATTTTTATAATTAGGTATTAAGTGAGAAACTAAATGAAAACTAATTGGATTTCTTTGTAAAACTAAATTGTGTTTATTTACCAAAATCATCTCTCCTAAGAAATAAAATAAGATACATTTTGTAGTAATAGTAACTATGCTAACAACATCAATACCAACAACTATTAATACTTTTCTCAACATGTACCAAGAAATCTCCTAATCGCATGTTCATTTCCTCCTCTCGAAAGCTCTAGGGGATAAGTGCTGTTACTACCAATGTTCCATATGTGAGGAAAATGAGACACAGAGAAATTAATTTGTACCATGTCACTCAGTTAATAAATGGTGTGGCATAATTTGATTTCACGTAGTTGGATTTGAGACATTATGTGCCACGTGGCACTGCCTCTTAGAAAAAAATGTGAACTAACAGACCTAGATGCTTATTAGTTTAAAAAATCAGTTGCTAAGGAAAACTGTGCAGCATTTCTTAATTGGAATTGTTATTCCTTGAGATAATTAAACTCTAAAGCCCTAAGTTAATGTTTATGTAATGAATTACCTTCTTTCCTATGCATTTAGAATGATACTAATTATGTATCATCTTTGGAATAAATTGAGAAAATAGACATCCAAATTATTTCCTGTGTTCTGTGATTCAGACAAATATTCCTCATTAAGAAAGTCAACAGGATCTTTTCAATCAACTTATAATTCCAATCCATCTTTTTGACTGACATGTGTCAGGAATCTTTTAGTTGCAAGTGACAAAAATCCAAAGGAAAATATGCAAAACTGGTAATTATTTGGTTCATATAGCAGGGATTAATATAGTAATTGATTACAGAATTAAATGTAGAAATACAACATCCAGAACTTTTGGGCCTAAAATGAGAAATGTAATTCAAAAGAAAATTAACTCTTTCCTACCATTTCTCATTCTCACTTGCCTCTGATCTCCTTTATATGTGCTTGGTAATTTACTGTGTTGGTTCCACCGTAACCTGAGGTCAAGAAAAACATTTACACCTTACTGTAGAGTATCAGTGTGCTCACATTTTTGTAGACATTTTCAAAGGTCAAGTTTATTTTTACAATGAAACAATATATGTTTCCTTGTGAAAAAAAATATGGGCATCAAAAGCAAATGGAATAAGTTTTTTAGGAACATTCTAGTTGCTGTGAATTCATAACCTCAATGAGGCCAGCACAGTTCCAGGTAATGATAATGCTTCCATATAACTTCAGTACTTTCTTGCCTGTAGGTTCCAAAAATAATATTATTTCCACTGATAAAGTTTTTTTTTGTTTTTTTTTTTTACAAAATTTACTGTGTAAGTCTACATTTCTTATAGACTTATAAAATGTTCACTTTTGTAAGTTTAATATGCTGAGGTTCATATCTGAGACTATGGACAATAATGGTTGACTTAACATTTTAGAAACTGAGAATTATTTATGCTAAATGATTAAAAAGGGCTTAGTTTGATTAGTATCTGAATATATGTAATTGAATAAGTTTAAGATTGATTAGAAAAACATTATGTTGTCAAACCATCTACTTGTGACTCTAGGGGGGCTATGAATAAACAGAATAAAACATATGATATAAAAAAATCACAAGGAAACAAAGCAGATATAAAAGTAGTCTACTAGAATAGCATAGAGGCATTAGAGGTGAGGGTCCAAGAAGTCTGTTCTCACGCTGCTAAAAAAGAAATACCTGAGATGGGGAAATTTATAAAGGAAAGAGGTTTAATGAACTCACAGTTCCATCCCCCTCCCCCTCCCCCTCCCCCTCCTCCTCCCTCTCCCTGTCCTTCTCCTTCTTCTTTTTGGTAGAGATGGGGTCTTGCTATGTTGCTATTGACCAGGCTGATCTTGAACACTCCAGGACTCATGTGATCCTCCTACTTTTCCTCTCAAAGTGCTTGAATTATAGGCATGAACCACTGCACCTGGCCTTTTGTATTTTTAGAGACAACAGAAATTAGAGAAAAACAGAGATGGAAGGAGAAATAAAACAACAACATCAAAAACTAAATAGTAGTTTTTAATCTATATCTCTCCATTCAAGGCAGATTAAATGAACAAAACTTCAGTAATAAAACAGAATATCTAAATGCTGTATTCAGTATGGTAGTACTGTAAGTACATATCAAGCTTTGAACTAATGCAATAGAATAGCTAAATGATATAATCAATAGGAGAATACGTATATATATACGTGTGTGTGTATTCAATATATTGGATTATATAATATATATTCCAATAAAAATCTACCTTTTAGTATAAACAGTTTTAAAAAGTGACTACATTAAAATAAACTTTATTAAATTTCAAGAAACACAAATAATTCAAACAGCATTCTCCAAACACAGTGCAATAGGACTAGACACTAAGTTTTATAATACCAAAAAAGAAAAATACATCTAAAAATACAATTTAAAAAAATCTCTTAATAAAAAAGTGAAGACATTACATATAAGAATATATTAGATAAAATTATAAATATAGTTATCAGGGGAAAATTTTTAGATCAAATTTCTTCACTGACTGTATACATATGTGTGTGTGTAGGCCTACGTTCTTCACAAAGCCAGAAAAAACAAAAAGTAAACCAAAATAAAGCAAAAACTAAGAATTTATGAAGTCAAAAATTAGAAACTAATAAATATAAAACAAAAATAGAAAAATGCATAAATCAAAAAGCTTGGGTATTGTTTATAGTAGCAACGTAGACAAATCATTAGCTATATGGATTAATGTAAAACACATGTAAGGAGCACAAATATAGAAATTTAGAGTAATAACCATTAGAGGAAATTTTTAAAATCATTAAAGATTACCTTGTTTCAGTGGATTTTAAACAAAAGCAATTTTACTCTCTTACCCACATCTGAGAACACTTACAAATGTCTGGGATCTTCCTGGAAGAGGAAGGAATGCTGCTACCTTCCTTTCATACACAAGTAGCCCCCTAAAACAAAGACTTAACAAGCCCAGTGTGTGAAAAGTGCTGAGGTCAAAAAACTGCTTGGTATAATGATATGCAAATACATTTGAAAATTCAGTATTTCAATAATGTTCTGAGAAAATTGATTTATAAGATTTTACTTCATTAGAGATAGGAGATAAAGTCCATATTTTATTACTTATTTAGCAATATCAAAATTTGTAGTAAATAAAGTTAGACATGATAAAGCAATGACATAAAACTTGGAAAATAACCAAAAAAAAGTATTTCCAGAAGACATAATTATTGAGAAAATCTAAAAGAATAAATTTAAAAATAAATAGTTTTTTCTAACAATGAGATAATTTTATAAATATCAAGATACATTTCAATACAAAAATTAATAGCATTTATATAATAGCCATTTTGGAGAAAAAAATGGGTAGATGCCATTAAAACAAAAATAAACAACAAATACTTAAGCATTAAGTTTAAAAAAATACACAAAACATAGATGAGGGAATCTATTAAGCACTTTTAAATATTTAAAAAGATATAGACAAATACATATACACCATATTTTTGAATAGGAAGACTTAAAATCACAAACATGTCAATATTCCATAGGTTTATTTATAAATTTAATACAACCCAAATAAAAAAATCATCAGGTTACTCTCAACTGCCCAGCAAGTAAAGTTGATTATGAAATGAAGATAAAAATATAAATGAAGTATAACCATTAAAACCCTATAAATAAAACAAAATGACAGGACAAGCATTATCAGCTATTAAAACACATTAGATAGATACCATAATTTTAAACATGTGATAATATTTCAATTAGAAGTCAAAATAAAGAAACAGAATAGCCATCCAGAAATGCACCTAAGTTCATATGAAAATTTAGAATAAAAAATGTTGGCATGTCAAATAATTGAGGAAAAAGACTTTTTTTAAGTACACTTGTCTGGAGGCTGAGGTGGAAGGATCACTTGAGCTCCAGAGATCAGGCTGCAGTGAGCCAAGATTGCACCACTACATTTCAGCCTGGGCAACGGAACTAGATCCTATATCTTAAGAAATCATAATTAAAAATGAACTTGGGACAATATAAAGTTTTGGGGAAAAAGATAAAGGTGATTCCATTCCCCACATTGTATATTCAGAGACATTTCAAGAGGGTCAGAGATCTAAAGGTAAAACATAAAATCATATACATGCTAGAAAAAAGTATCGTGAATTGTTTACATATATATGTGTGTGTATATATATATATATATACACCCAAAGAATATTAAGTATGTTATTAAAAATATAATTATGGCTAAACATACAAAAGAAAATAATTGATATATGACTACATAAAAATATAGTTTAAAATGCCCTACTGAGGAGCACTTCCAGAAACGCAAAAAAAAAGAGAAGAATCATTGAAATTTCACTCCTCCATAAAAGTAATCAGGACAATAGCAAAAATTGTCAAAATAAATTTAAGGAACTCAAGAAAAAAGGGTGAATTTCAGTAAGAGCAGAGAGCTTTCTGACATCTTAATGTGCTCTATCCTCATCCTCCTATCATCACCTTCATGGTAAGTTTGAAAACCAGCCGCGTTAGAACTATGGTAGCTAAGGAAAATTGGCTGTCTAACAACTATTGGAGTAAGAAGAATGGATTTTAAGCTCCCTAAAAAGCCCTTTCCCCCCAGATTATCACTATTTGAACTGTTGGGCAGCTTCCTGGATAAATTCCATTCTCACGGTTAGTCTATAATCTGACCTGACTCAGGTCTCGTTCAGTGGAAAAAGCCCTACCATCACAGAATTTGTTGAAAATAGTCAATGGCATTTGTTTAGTGTTACAGCTCCTTAAGGTAGTGACACCATTTGGGGCAACAAGAAGCTGGCCAAAACTTTTAAAATGAAGATATGTGTAATGAAATATCCATGGGGGCTTTGAAAAGCTTCAATATATTCTAGGGGGTCTAGAAGATTATGTACATGTATACAACTCTGTAAACACCCAAAACAGACCTGAAAAGGCCCTGCTATATAATCTCTAGCTGACCTTGAGGACCAATGGAAACACAAAGTAAAGATTAAAACAAAGTTTTAAACTGTCATATGGTTGAAAATATGCCCAACATGTACTCCTGCCCTTTGCTGAAAGTCCCTCAGCAAAGAATAGGCAACATATTGACTCAAGACATTTAAAGAAATCTCAGCAAAGACTAGACAACATATTGATTCAATAAATTTTAAAAATCTCAGTGTCTGCCCATGGCACACACACACACACAGAGAGAGATTTTACAGAATAGGTCAAGGAAAGTGTTCCAGAGACAACAGCAACAGAAGCAACAACAATAATGATAAACATGAAAAACAATAAAGCCTGGAGGTAGTGGAAACTTATTTCTGGAGTTACTACATTATATTATTTAAAATGTCAAATATTCAACAGCAAGTTTGAGATACATGAACAGAAAATTATGGCCCATACACAGGAAAAAACTAGTCAATAGAAATTGCCCTTAAGGAAACCAGTATGGTTCATTTTGGACTTACTAGACAAAGATTTCAAATTATTACAAACATGTTTAAAAAATCTGTCTACAGAAACTTTTTAAAGTATGAGGACAGTGTCACACCAAATGGCCTGATATTATTAAAAATAAATAAATACATATTATAAAATTGAAAAACACAATAACTGAAATGGAAAATTCATTAAAGGGTTGAATAGCAGATTATGAATTATAGATTTTTAAAACTCAGCAAACTTGAATATATAGGTCAAAGTCTCAAATTATTAGTATTTTAAAATATAATTTAAATATAATTAAATCTTAATTGAGATTTTAACTTATACTCAAGTTTGCTTTGTTGAGTCCAAGCAACAGAAAGAAAATAAAAGAATTAAGAAAATTGAATGAAGTGTTAGAAGTCTATGAGACACTATCAAGCACAACAACTATACATAATGGGAGTTCCAAAGGAAAGGAGAGAGAAGGAAGCAGAAGAATATTTCCCCAAAAAAGCGACCAAAAGCATTCTAAATTTAATGAAAAAATTAATCTGTATATACAAAGAGCTCAACAAGTTGCACATGAGATCCATACCTAAACACATCATAGAAAAACAGTCAAAAGTCAGTTACAGAGAGTGAGTCTTGAATGCAGCAGGGAAAAAAAAAAAAAAAAAAACACCCTTACTTATCACATATAGGGACTTTCAGTAAAATTAAAAGATGGCTTTTCAGCAGAAATCATGGATGACAGGAGTTAGTGGGATGACATAGTCTGTGTTCTGAAAGAAAGAAGAATGGCAAACAAGTATATTGTGTCCAGCAATACTATCTTTCAAAAATGAAGTAGAAATTAAAATATTACCAGATGAACAAAAACAGAGAATTTGTAACTAGCAGACATACTTTGTAAGAAATACAAAAAGCAGTTCTTTAGTATTCCCTGAAGTGAAAGTTACTACACAGTAACTGGAATCCACAGAAATAAAGAGTGCTGAAAAGGCAAATATAAAAACCAGTACAAATGTATTTTCACCTATATAATTTAAAAACCAACTACATAAAACAATAATTATAAAACTTTATTGATAGGCTTATCATGTGTAACTATGATGTAGATGTATTCTAACACAGAAGGACTTTTCATAAATTCTTATAAAATCATTACACAAAGGATGGGGAGAGAACAGAGCTATACTGGAGTGCAGTTCTGGTATAATATTGAAGTTAAGTTATTATTATACAAACAAGATTGTTTGAAATTAAGATGGTAATTAAAATCTGAAAGGGAACTAGTAAACAAACAGCTTTTAAAATATATTGTAAAATAAACAATAAGGGATTTAAAATGCTACTAGAATAATATCTATTTAATTAAAAGACGGCAGTAATGAAGAAATAGAAAAATAAGACAAAAGACATGTAGAAAACAACTAATATGTTGTTTTGTAATAATAATAATCTTTATATTTTGTAATTACATTGAACATATAAAGTATTTTATTCAAAAGACAGAAGTAGGCTTAATGAGATTTTTAAAAAAGCATTATGCAACTTTGTACTGTCCACAAAATGATGTATCTTACATTCAAAGACAAAAATAAGCTGAAAGTATAAGACAAAAATAACATATAAACTGCAAACAAAGAGAACTAGAGTGGTTATACTAACATCAGACAAATTAGAATGAAATACATATGTTACTAGAGACAAAACAAGATACTATGTTATGATAAAAAGGTCAATCTACCAAGAGAGCATATCAATGACAAATATATATGCACCTAGGAGTCCCAAGATACATAAAGCTAAAACTGACACAATTAGAGAAATAGTCAATTAGACAATAGTAGTAGAAGATATTAAATAATAGTAGAAGATATTAAAATATCATTTTCAATCCTACATAGTTTATCCTGTCCATAAGAAAGCAGAATACTTAAAAAGCGGTATAAACAACCTGGACCTTACAGACGTGTAGAACATTCTATCCCCAAAATCAGAATAGACATTCATGTACACATGGAACATTCTTCAAGATAAACTACATATTAGACCATAAAGCAAACTTTATTCATTAAATTTAGTAATAGTGTATATACAGAGTATTTTCTGACTATAATGAAATAAAATAAAAAATAAATAATTAGAGGAAGTTTGGAATATGCTAATATTAAACAGTCACTACTAAATAAAAAATGGATCTAAGAAAAAATAACATGGGAAATGAGAAAATATCGTGAATGAATGAAAACAAAACCACAACATACCAAAACTTATGGGATACAGAAAAAGTAGTGCTCACAGGGAAATTTATAGCAGTGAACATGTACATTAAAGAAAGTTTTCAAATCAATAAGCTATTTCCAGTTTAAGAACTAAAAAAGTAAAAGCATACTAAACTCGAAGTTAGCAGAAAGAAGGACATAATAAAGAATATAGCAGAATTAAATTTTTAAAAGAACAGAAAACTTTTGAAAACAAAAGTTGGTTCTATGGAAGGCTTAAGAAAATTTTCAATTTTTAGCTAAACTGATGAGAAAAATAAGTGAAATTCAAATTACTGAAATCAAGAATAAAAGAGAGGACATTAATAGTGACCTTATAGAAATAAAAATAATTTTTAGAGAATATTATGGGAAATTGCACATCAACAAATTAGACAACTTTGATATATTGACCAATTCCTAGGACGACAAAAATTACCCAAACTAACTCTAGAAGTAATAGAAAAACTATCTATAACAATAACAAGTAAAAATATTGAATTAGTAGTTTAAACGCTTTCCATAAATAAAAGCCAGAGTCCAGTTGATTCACGGATAAATTCTACCAAATGCTTAAAGAAGAATTAATATCATCCTTTCTAAAATGTTTCAAACAATAAAATAACAGGGGACATTCTAATTCATTCTAACGCCTCATGCTGATCTCTGTCTTCACCTGGTGTTCCCTATGTGTGTCTGTCACTGTGTCTGAGTTTCCTCCTTTTGTAAGGACACAGTCAGATTAGATTAGGCCCCACCCTAATGACTTCATCTTAATCTGATTTCAGCATCTTTTAGGGGGACACATTCAGCCCATAACATTAGATACTCACTTGACTACAAAAATCTAAAAGTTTATTGTGAATATTTTCAAAGTCTATTTTTCAGAGGCAAGTCCAGATTTAAAGAGTAGGGCACACTGCATTTTACTGCTGCTGTGCTTGCATCCAGCACTCACAGCAGTAAAGAGATTGGTACATCAGTTTGTGACAACCTGCTAAGTCTTTCTTCTTGATTTTCTAATCAGATGCCCTATCTTATAACGGATTCCAAGCTAATCAAGGTCACAGTAGGTTGAACTTTTAATGGAATTTCTCTAGCATGAACTCAAGTACACTAAAATCTTTAGGCAGAAATGGTCTCATTAACATTATATTTTCATGAGTGCATGTTTTACCCTGAGTATGAAATGTACACATAAGTACCCCAGAAGTTACTATAGCTGGATATGTCTACTCATAAGATAGTTGAAAAATGAATAACTTCAGAATTTACGTGATTAAAATTCATGTGGTTATTTGCTTCAATCTGGAGTCATTTATTACAATACTAAGTAGGTTCACTTCTATTTAAAAAGAAAAACTTATCTTTCTACCTCTCCAAATAAGGATAGAAAAAGTATTCTTTTGTCAAATGTTCACGAAAAGCTTACTCTTTAATCATTCTGAGATTTCCTTATTTAACTCTTAGGTAGTAAATCCATGAAGCTCCCCATTTCAGAGGTTATTATAGGAATATGGTATTAATCTCCCATTCCTCCAACCAACATCCCCTGCAAGAAATGCTTAACTTGCACAGGAAATGTGGATGAGCAAATATACAAATCTGAAAAAAAAAATTCTTTCAATTTGAATATTGATAAATCGCCCTAGTTTATTAATGGGTATGCATTTATAGTATTATCATTATAATGCAAAGGGAAGAGAAATTATTCTTTTAAAACTGACTGCATTGTCCCAAAGATCACAAAATCCAGGAGAAAGTTGAAATTTTTAAAAAGTTCCTAACTTTAATTATCTAGGAAAACTCATTGTATTTGGTTTTTATGAGTTCAAGTATTTCCTGATTCTATTGCTAAACCGTTCCTCTATGAATGTGTCTAGTAAGAAATTATCTTTTCTAAATTAGAATGTTAAAAAATATTCCCTATGTGTAGTCATGCTGGGCTTGGAAATATTCATTATTCTTATGGGAAATTTTCTCATGCCAACTAGAACATTTTCGTTTTCTTACTAACATTTTTTTGTTCCCCCTGCCCCCCAAAGCCCCTAGTATTTAGAATAATGTAATACCGAAGCTGGAACTTGCATAAAAATTATCTGTCACAGTATTTCTGTTCCATCAGGAAGGTTAACTCATTGTATAGTCAAAATCCATTTCCAACTTACGCCTATTAATTTAGCCAGGATATTTGACCACCCTTTCATTATTTTTAAATTGGGAGTGAGAGTGCAAAAGCAAACTACAAAAACGTAAGCTCATATGGATTCACTCTAACAATGAGAAAAAGATCAGACGAACCCAAATTGAGAGGCATTATACAAAATATGTAACCAGGACTCTTCAAAACTGTCAGAGTCATGAAAAACAAGGAAAGGTTAATAAACTATTAATAAGCAAACTAAAAACAAGACATGATGACTAACATAAAGTGACATACTGGATTGGATCCCTCAGCAGAAGAAAAAGGATATTAGTGAAAAAAAGAATGAAATCCAAATGAAGTCTTTAGTTAATATTATTGTACCAATGCTAATGTCTTAGTTCTGGCAATTGTATCATGGTCATATACAATGTTAACATGGTGGAAATTGGATGAAGCATATATGAAAACTGTGTATTATTCCTGCAACATTCTACAAATCTAAAAATATCCCAAATGAAAACTTTAAAAAAAAAAGAAGTCCAGACTCAAAGTTTCTTCAGAATCCTAAGAATGCCATTACTTTTTTTTTTGCTATAGATATTTATCCCCATAAAAAGGATCAGGTTGTTGCAGATCAAACAGGTGGACAGAAGATGGGATAATGAGCAAAAGGTAAGTGTTCAATCTTATTTCTACTCTGCCCAAAAATGATACACTTATGTTTAGGCCTTTATTCTTATAATAATATGTTCTTTTTCATAGAAAAGAGGAAATAAAAATTCTAGATAACTCAAAACTATCATTATTCCTAGAAAATAACGCAAAGTAAAACGTAAGCACTACTGATAGTAGGCTTAGAATGTCATCTGTGCACAGAAAACACAGCATCCATTCATAACACGAGACACAACCCATTGGGAGAAATTTTAAAGTACAATTCCCAAAAGGACAGAAAAAATCCCAAAACACTAGAAACAAACGCATGAGCACATACAGGATAGACCATCTTTATTGTTCACAATTATCTAACATAAGATTATTATTACCAATAATTATGGGAAGATAACAGCAATGGTTTTGCTTTTGAATCTTCCAGAATACCCACACATTTTAAATTTAACAACTAGATTGTAAAACTAAAAAACCATGGACAACATTTACAACAATATTTGGTGACAACATCCTCATGAACACCAAATTGAAAGTGGGTGGGCCAAACTACCAATAGTGACAAGACCTGTGTCATATTGGAATCTGCTCAGATGAAAGCAAAGAGAAGAAGCAAGAAAGAATGAATCTGAGAAAAAACGGAAACAGGATGGAAGGGGAGCTTCTACCGTTGAAGAAGACATAAAAGAAATATCAAAAACCCAAAACTGGCAACACTAAATTATAATACTCAGGAATAGATATTTGTGTAATAAAACTATAAAGAAACATATGGGAGTGATTACATGTGGATCAGCATAGGGCTTACTTTGAGAGAAAAACAATGGGACAGGGAGAGGAGTTGGGGTGGCTGGTAAACAGAATACAACTGGGTGATAGAGATACTTAAGGTATAATTTATTTTGTGTGGTTTTTTTATCTATGTTTTATTTTACAGTAAAAATGTTTAAAATTTAATTCCTATTGATCTCCATTTAATTAAAAAAAATAAAATGTATAGAATAGAAATGATGGGTATTTTTTTGGACCCACCCAACTCCAGATTTTAGAAGAGTGACATATCAAACAAGATCCACAGTGTTAAAAAGCTATGTACAATGTTACATAGATAGATAAGAGCAGACACAAACCTTGTTTCCAGTTCTTGCGTCAGCGCTTTTCCACCCGCCCCATGTTTCTCCTCACTACATCCTCACCTTGATAGGCAAAGAAAGATTTTTCTCCTGGCTTGTATGCAAAAATGCCTCCAAGTTCAGGAAAACACAATAGGCATCAAAATACCAAGAGCGGTCACCCACCATTTATCACACTGGCACAGTGGCAAACCCAAAGGGGTATTCTAATTCTGCAGAGCCCAAATCAGGTTCACAGACTAATAGAAAATGTGTAGCTCTTTTAATCTATGTAACCTCTGAAGCAGGACCGTACTATTTGCGCAAAATGGCAACTTTGCAGAGAAAGCTATTTCCACAGGTCAGTAGGGGAAAGGAAATATATAAATAGTCATCAGGGAAAATATAAGTGAAATAGGAAGTGAATGAGAAAATGCTAGATGGTTGCAGTTTGGCAGCTCTAAAACTTAGTTTTTAATTTATTTTTATTTTTATTAAAGTTTTGGTAAAAGAATAATCCCAACCCCCTAATGTGGTGATTTGAATTAGTCTCTAGATTCTCCATAATAATGTACAGATGCTCAATTGCTTCTGCCTTTTCTGAAAATACCTGTCCTTTGGAATTTATCAACTTTCCTATATCCCTCTGTTTGTATACCAAGAAGAGTACATATTTCTATGGTAACACTTGAAAATCCACTCTGAGCCAGCAGATTATACACTTCTACCAAAGCATAAACACTTACGGGGAGTAAACTGTGTTATATTTCTTATATTGCCTATGTTACCTTGCACCATTATTGGAAATTAGAAGGTGCCTCATGAATTTGTACTAGTTTTATTTCAATAAATATTTAGGAAAAAGTGGACAACTGAAGAAATACTAAGACTAGAGTAATAACCCTTCTTTCCTGAGACAATTCCTGGTGGTTCCACTCATATAAAGAACTAAATGGTTTCCACCAGAAGGTGCACAAGGGCCTGCTCCTGGTTGCCTTCAGCTATCTCCTCCTCCTAGAATAAATCAACAGGTATGCATCAGTCACTTCAGCCTGGATCCTGATTCTCACTGCCATTCTAGTGCCTTCACTTCTAAACAAAACTTATCTTTCCTGTCCTAAAAGGCTTCATTTCTATTCATTGAATAAACATTTTTTTTCAGTCCTTTGATGTAATTTTCTCTTTTTTCTTCTAAACCTTGCCAGATTAATATGTTTTATGTGATTTATCTGATGCCTCTCACACTCTTAGCACTCTTACTGTCTTGACCCAAACTTGCAGTAACTCACACATAAACTTTTTTAAGTACGTTCTCAAGTACCCCTGCCTCCAGCATCCCATCAAACCCCAAGACTTCCCAAATCATCCCATACAAAGTTGCCAGATTAATTGTCTTAAAATGTTTCGGTGTTACATTCTAATCTTGCTTAGAATATGAAAGCGGTTTCCTACAAAAGTCTTTGTAACTATGGAATATTTTAGATTTTATAGTCTCCCATTGCTTACCTACAAATTGCCTTCTCATGTTTATTCTCTAGTACTCCCTTTTTCAATCTATCTGGTTCGTCACACTAATTTTCTCGTGGTCTCCAGGCACACTCTAGTCATTCGTATCTTTGCCCATGCCCCCTTTCTCCATCTCTGCCTATCAAAAGCTTTCTCTTCTTAATATTCTACAATGCAAGGTAATCTGTGTTAACCTCCTGGTTCAATGGGAAGTGCTTCATGATTCATTGAAAGTACAGAACAGAGACTAGTATCTTGCTTAAATGTGGACATTTAAAAATTTAAGTTTTTCTTTTCCATGGATAAACAAAAGGCTTTTTCCTACCAGATTTATTCTAGATAAAGAATATAATTTACTTTTTTACAATGACCTAGAAATCTTGGGTGAGTATTATAGACAGGAACGATACAGCTCTGGAAACATATGATCTCTTATCTGTAACTTAGTCCTCAGTTAATTGAAGCTGAAGAAATCATCCTATACGGATAAAAAATGATAATGTAAAACATGGAGAGAAGTAATGATTTGTTTAATTCAGCTGCTTGTTCAAATTATTGCCATTGGAATCCATTCCTATAGATAGCCTTCAAGAAATAATATTCCCACACAGTCTACAATAATCAGTTGGATCATAGTAATTCATAAACCTAATTTTTGATATCCTGAAAGCTTTTTAAAATGTATCTCTTCAGCTATTTAAGTCAATTCATAAACTAGCTGTCATGATTTTAAAAACTCTTCTCAGGTATGTATACATTCACCAATATTAATATTTATTTGAATGTGTATACACTTCAAAGTAAAAATGGGCATATATTCACAAACCATATATTTATAGGAACAGAAAGAGTATAAAAAGTAATTTTCTCCTTCTTAAATAAACTATTCTAAAGGAACCAGAACATAAAACAGACCTAGAAGTGTGACCATCAAATTCAGTAACTACTATCAATGGGCTATTGGCTATTTTCTTATCCAAAGCATTAACATAATAGTTTGACCAAAATGAATGTTCTTAATTTCATGGGGATCAAGAATGCCTTTGACAATCTACTGGAAATTAGGAGTCTTTCTGCCCAGGACATCGTATGCCTTCACTTATGCAACATTTACATGAAATTTCTGAGAATTACTGGAATTAGCTTAAAATTGTCTTCTCTATTTTTTATTCTGCTATCTTATGACTAGTAGTGATATTTTCAGGTTATCCATGATGGCAGGAGTTCTATTCCCCAACAATGTAAATTAATTAGGAGTTAGAGTCACTCAAATTGTCATATTTATCTTTTAAAAAAAGGCAATTAGATCCTAAAAAATTGACCTCTGTGATCTACTCCTTTCCCCAATTGTATTTAGTGATTCACCAACCATTGTTAATGGTAACCAGAAATAGCACTGAAGACTGCAAAATGAGAAAGAAAGAGAAGTTATTCTGAATATAAGCTAAGTATATTAAGGCCATGTTTTCTTTGCAACATAATGAGATTTGATGTATACTCATTGAGAGAATACACCAACAAGAAACACGAACCCACTAGGTGGCATGAAGGCAAATGTCACTATTGAAGGTCAGAAAAAAATAGATTATATTACCCAGAGTTAAGTATCTATTCTTTTGAAAAACTAACAGCTGTTCCTGTTGTTTTAGAAGATAAAATAAGTATACAGGAAGATAAAACCATCACTAATTCTAACAGTAAAAAATGTAAAAATAATTTAAAAATGCAAACAATCTATCCAATGGAAGCTGGCTTACCAAAGAGACAAAATTCTAATGCCAGTGAGTCATATTTTGCAGACATATAATGAAATGTCAGCAAAATAGATTAATCGTCCTCATTACAAAAATAGCATTAAAAGAAGATTGAGAAAGAAGATATGCTAGTGATTAAAGTAAAAGCACAATTAAAATGGCAAATGAGTCAGGATGTAACACCAAAAGCTCTGAAGAAGGGCAATGATTGAAAATTATGTTAAGCCCCTCACCACTCATTATACAAATGTCCTTGGTAATGAGTAAAGATTAGAAAAGCTAAATTAAAAAGAGCCAAAATTTTGCAAACCAGACACTTCTATCTTTAAATAGAAGTCTTAAAAATGCACAGATTTGATATACAAGTGTGTCAATTCATCATCATTAATAGATAATTGAATGTTTGCAGAAAAAAATGTGAGGGAGGGAAAAGGAAGGAAGGCGAGTTCAATTCAGTAAAAGGTTATTAAAATCTACCTTATTTTCAACAATGCTCTAGACAGGAGTATCATGTCTAACTTATTCCTGACTATCCTTATGCCTAGCATAGTGGTGGGCTTAAATGTGTACTTAATAATTCAGTGAATGAATGCACAAGTAAAAGGAGTTTAACATAATGAAAAGCTATGGACTGTGCTCTCAAGTTGTTTACAGCCTTGGCATTGGAACACTTAATGTAACACACTGATAGATTTATTTGCACAGTCGGTGTCATTCCTATCTTTGACATTTTTCAAACTATGTGCTCATTTTTGTAAATAAGAGTTCTGAGCAGTTCAATTTTAGCTATTCAGTTTTAAGTTGATTTCAAATTTTCTATTCAAATTTATCAGAATGCTTATATACATATACATTTTATATAATTGATGAAGAAATATTCATTGTTAAATTATCTTGCTTCTTGGACGCTGTGAACACCGCGTGGTCTTAGGCAGATATCTACTCTTGCATCTAGGGATGTGCTCACATTTCAGGCAGAAACAGCACTACTCTCAAAGAAATGGCTATTTGAAATATTTTGACATATTACTAGTGTTCTTAAAACTGCTTCTACTTTGGGTGATCAATAAATGAACACTGACTTGGTTGATTACTAGTGTTCAGAAAAATGCTGCTATTTTGGGTGATCAGCAAATGCACATTGACAAGGATGTCCTACTAGTCCATTATCTCCTGTCCAGAAAGAGGGTGATCTAAATGATTCTGATACCCACCTTCCCACACTGAAAATCACTGGCTTACATGATTCCTAAAGTCCCTTCCTTGGAATGCGGGTTAAGAAGGTAGATATCCTAAAACTCAGTTTAACATATTTTACTTAATAACAAAGTTGTGATAGTTCCCAAAGTGTAGGACTTCCTAGATCAATAAAACTCTAGAGACAGAAAGAGAGGAGAGAGAGAAGGGGGGGGGGGGGGGAGAGAGCGCGCAATCTTTATATCATATTGAAAACACCTGCAAAGGATTTAGGAAATTTTCTTTTCAAAAATAATAATAATAATAATAAGCTCAGTCTTTTTCATAGCTTCTCATGAACAGGTTTAGAGCCCACAGAATGATGCAAATATTTCTAAAGGAATTGCTAGGATCAAATGAGAAAAATAATGGTAATCAAAACTGTATCCCCTGGTACCCAGATGCAGCACATGACTACTCTGTCACTTCCCAGCTAGGATGCCTCTCTGGCTCTTGACTTGTTTGTTCATTTTTGTTTCTGCTGATTCAAGTCCTCTGAAACTCTGAAACAAGGTAAATTGGAAAGGGACATAAGAAGTGGGTAGAAACACATTATATTCAACAAAATGTTACTTACGCTCTCAAGTGTTATATTCAATATTTATAAGTTCTAGATCTTATTCTATTCTTTCTGGTAACAGAAAGAAACACATATGTAATTTATGTTTCTCATATGAAACAGTTTCCAGGTACAGAAGTATCATAACAATAATAAAATTAGATTATTTTGTTGCAGAGCCCAGTCTGGGGAATTTTAGCAAGGCTAACATTATTCTAAACTAACTCCACAGGACTCTAAGGGTTACCTTCCAGGTGATCCTTGGCCTTATAGCTGTCCCAGAACATCTAACTTTTTCCTTTTTCTACTCCCGATGTTGTCTTTGTAGGAGCCTAGCCAAGAAGTTGTTATGCCTCTATCATTCTCACAATTCCTTTCTCTCTGTGATTCAAGACACATTCTGCTACTCCTCTATTCTACGTTTTAATTTATTGACTCATTTGAGGCAGAGCAAATGTCATCCACCTCTACTTACGTAAGTGGCTGAGAAAGCAACATTGCCCAGATCACTTAGATCTTAAGAACATACCAAAGATGTGGCTCTTTTAGTCTTCTCTGAAGTACCCTCACCTGAGTGCTCAGGAGTAGCTAGGGAGAGCTGGATTAGAAAGTAACTCAAATAGCACACTCTATAGTCAGCATCAGTTCTCCTCTTGGCTAACGGCCTGTTGTTCCAGGCCAAGCTTATATGTTTCCATTCTGATTCAGAAGAAATTTCTTCTAGAATTCTCATTCTCTCATAAAATAAATGACTAGGAGATGTACCCTAAGAGTCTTCCAGATATCCTCAGAATTTACAGTGAGTGTAGCTTCCTCCCTTTAATATACTTCACTTCTTTCAGCATATTTACTCCATTGCATATACAGCTGACAGAGAAATAACACTGAAATAAGCCCATTGCCTAGCGATCCTCTAGATATTTAGATTACATAATTTATGTCCACAATATTATCCTAGCTGCATTAACCAGCTAAATCTAGAAAACTGAGCTCTGGTCCCATTCTAAATACTGATCTTCCATACATAATAAACAGAAAAAAAAAACATATAAACTTAAACACAAAGCAAAATAATAAGCTCAGTTTCTAAGAAAAAAATATATTTCTGACAAAAACTTAATGTAAATGTAACTTAAATGCTCACAAACATTTGGATAACCGATATACCAATTTCAAAATAGCCCCTGGCTTGCATGAGATGAGATCAGATAAAGCACAGAGACAGATATTTTACAGAACGGTCAGAAAATATTTCTTATTGCCAGACAACTTAAGAATCAGAAAACACTAATATGTTTCAGCAGTGTGTGAGGGGAACCATCAAATTGTTTTATTTCTGTGGCAGAAATGGCACAAGATGTCAGATTTATTATTGAACATCCCTAAAAATAAATAATAGCACAAATTTCTGTAACAACTTGACAAGAAAGGAAGACAAAGGACAGCTTTAAGCTTATGACCTAATACCTCTGTGCTTTTAAATATCAATTATTGTGATAAAAACTTGGCCTTGTGCGTCCTTTGAATAGAATGTTTTTAGAAACCACAATATTTTAGAACAACTGTAATATAAAAAATATTTCTCTTTTCCTCCTTCTTTTCTTCTTCCTTTCTTTCCTTTCTTCCTCCTTTTTTCTGATTTTTCTTGGTTCTTCCCTTTCCCCTTCCCTTCACTCTTTCCTTTTTTTCCTTTCTTGTTTTCATTTTTTCTACCTTGTTAGAGAAAGAATACAAAAATTATGCAAAGGGGACCAGATTGCATAATTGAAAATGCAGGAAAGATAAAGGAAAAAAATAGATATAAGTTTCTGGCTCTGCATAAGAGGTGGTACAAATGACCCTGCCTCTCCCAGTGGATGTGCAAACCAAAAAGTATGAGACAGGTCTCAATCAATTTAGAGGTTTATTTTGCCAAGATTGAGGAACTTCATAGAAAAAAGGAACACAAAACCCATGCTTTTCCCAAAAAAAGGATTTGGGGACTTCAGTATTTAAAGGGGAAAGAGTGGGCAGTAGGAGAAAGAAGAAAGAAAAAATGTGGAAGGGTAGATAAAGGAGTATGAGGTTGCATTCCTTTGAGGCTTTGACCAATATACACTGAATCCATATTTTACAAGTGAAAGGGGGCAGTAGAGGAATGGCTAAGTAGATTTGTGCTCAATGAATCTGCATTTTTACATAAAGTAAACATACAGTAGATGAAGCAATCAGATATGCATTTGTCTCAGGTGAGCCTGATCAAGGGATGACTCCCAGTTTGTTCTTTGTCCTATACCTGTGAATATAAACTGTTAAACTATATTGTGAGGGTGAGATTCAACAAAACTGTTTTAGAATAAAAATCTTGGAGCTCATAACATATATCTTTGTGAGCAAATTGAGAGGGAGTTCCTCTGAGGCGATATGTAGCCTTCTATCTTTGTAGCTATTTATTTAGGAACAAACTGCGAGGCAGTTTTGTGTGACTCAGTTCCTAAGCTTTTCTCTTTGACTTAGTGGTTTGAGGTCCTGAGATTCTTATTTTACTTTCACAGATACAACCATAATAACCTTCAGATAATGCTTGAAGCAGCAAAGTGAGGACTGGAAAATAAATCATAGTCGGTAGATTGGTGAAGAGCAGAATTCTAGGTACCACGGTACCAGTGGTGTGTGTAGTGTTTTCCCTCCCCTCCTCTCCCCTCCCTTCCCCTCCCCTCCCCTCCCCTCCCCACCCCTTCCTTGCCTTTCCTTGTGTTCTGAGGCTTCCACTCAACACAGGCTACAACCTCAAAGCAGACATCAGTGTCAACAGAGATCCTAAAGCTGCTTTTAGAGTTCATTTAAGCCCATTGCCTAGTGATCCTCTAGATATTTAGATTTCATAATTTACATCCACAATATTATCCTAGCTGCATTAACCAGCTAAATCTAGAAAACTGAGCTCTGGTCCCATTCTAAATACTGATCTTCCATACATAATAAACAGAAAAAAAAACCATATAAACTTAACTACAAAGCAAAATAATAATAGAGAGTGGGGGAAATCTCATATCTTTTTTTTTTTTTCTCTATTCTCTAGTGCCCCAGTCCCCAGTCAATCTTTTGATGGTAGCAGCAGTGACAGCAGCAACAACAGAGATAAACAGGTACATAAAACAATAATGAAGGGAGTGAGTCCTTTCCTTGTGATTAGAACAAATGTAATCCCAGGAGAGTGGCCTGAAACCATATTGCCCCTGTCTCTCTCTTTCTTTCTCTTTCTCTGCCTGCCTCTCTCTTTCTCCTCAAATGCTTCTCTCCAGCAAAAAGGCCTTTCACACTAGATAAGTTCTGCCTCAGCTTAAATACAGGCAGCATCACAAATGGGGTTTTCCAGGGAACCACTGGACAGATCAAGTGATTATACTTTTCTGGGAATGAGGCACTGAACTAGCTCAAGTTTGGTTCCTATCCCTCCAGTGACTTCAAGGCTGCTCATTTTCACCATGAATGTTGGCTGTTAATATTTTAGGCTACTGAAAAATCTGAAAATGGGATGGAACTAGGGCTGGTTACAACACCACAAAGCTCATTGTGCAATGATGCAATTATGCTGACTGTAACAACTGGAGGCAGCCAAATGCCTAGGCAGATAGGTATGGGTACCAGGTGAAGCCCCACCTCCAAGCCAAGGACAGTTTAAAGCCTGAAAGCCAAGCGACAAGTTAAATCTTTGGACCAGTTTGAGAACCTATCTTGCTTTTTGGCATGCTTTCCTCTGATTGATCCCCACCCTTCACCTATTTCACATATACGTACCTTTTCCTAATTAGTTTTCTATACTGTCCTGCCCACCTTTGATTGGTGTCTTTGCTTTAACCTTTTGTGCCTACTCACAAACCAATCAGCATGCATTCCCCATCCTGTGCTTATAAAGAACCCAGACTCATTCAGTAGAGGAGGAGATGGCCTGACTTCAGGGAAGAGACAACCTGACTTCAGGGAAGAGGACCTGCCCTTTCCATCCTCTCTCCAGTTCCCCTCTATGCTGACAGCCATTTTCATCACTCAATAAAATTCTACACCTTTACTGTCCTTCAGTTGTCCACATGACTTCACTCTTCTTGGACATGGGACAAGAACTTGGAACCCACTGAGTGCAAGTACTCAAAAAGGCTGTAACACTAGTCCTTTGCCCTTGTTGGGGGAAGGTAGCCACCCCACATGATGAAGCAGCATTGAGCTGCTAAAGGAGCATCGTAACTCCCCGTCTAGGGCTTCGGGGTCACAGGCACCCTCACCTGCACACCGCTGCATTACCCTCTACGTGACATATCTAGACTGGCTATGGGCCCTGCATGGAGTTTGCTCCAATGTAGGCACCCAGAGCAGCTGGCCAGAACCTTCTGAGAAAAATCCTACATCACTGAGGCAACCAGTTTTCTTGAACAGATTCTGCCTAAATTGTTGCAAGCTTTTGGTTAACTTCTAAAGTTCTGATAAAGTTGGATTTTATGATATTTGCAAGTTTTGTTTTTGCTTTTATGGAGGAAGACATTTTTAGACATCCTTCTCTAACCATTTTCACTGATATCATATAACTGAAGATTTATGTCTGCCATATAATTTAATGTTTTTATTTACTTTAATTTGTCTTTTTTTCTTTTTTTCCATTTTCTCTCTTCCTTCTCCTTTTCCTTCTCTTCCTCTTTTTCTTTTCTAATTTCTGTGCTTAGATTGAAATCTCTTCCAATAGCTCAAAATTTACATTTTTTTTTCTTCTGGTGGTTACCACAAATTTACCAAGAATCCACAATAGGACACTTTTTCCTGCCCTTTTTCTAAAATTTTTAAATGTTCATTTCTTTCTCACAAAAAAAAAAAAAAATGACAAATGTAACACAACTATATCAAACTATTCTTGTCAGCTGACTCTTGTGCCCAGATACTCCCATATAATGTTGTTCATCTGGTGGGACAATAACACTGACTACCTGATTAAAACCATGCCTATGTAAGTCACGTGCATCATTGAAAGCTCTAGCCTAAGCCACCCTCTTTGCTGTTCTTTCCCACCACCCTCTTCTTTACTCATGGCACTTGATCACATTACTATTCCAATTTGATGGTCAAACACACTTAGTTCTTTACTTCCTCATGATTCTTACACTTCTTTTTCTTTTTCTCTTCTTCTGTACTTAAATATTTTCCACTATATCACTATTGTCTTACTACATGATTCTGTTACCTTTTTTAATCCTGAGGTCTGACAGTGTTTTTGGAAGGTGAAAATTTCCCCATTCATTATATTTACGTAATAGCACTATGTAAACCATAAGATGTTCCATGAGATATAACTGAACTCTGTGGGTTTAGTTACATCCTGCATGAAATAGACTATTTCATAGTTACTTTGCTTAAAAGATTATTGTTATCAACACCATGTTTTCAATAATTTTTTGCTTAAAATTAAAATAATATATTTAATTTGTTTTGTATCACCAAGATGAATGTCTTGTCATGTAATAAATCTAATTTTAGCCTCCTAAAATTGGAATAAACATTTTTGTGACTTTTCTCCTTAAAATTCTATAAGAAAATGAAGCATGTATCTTTTTGGATGCAACTTGGTTTTAAATTCCAGACAATATAGATTGTTTTCCTCTATTCATGTTTTAAAACTTGATTATGAAACTAGAAAAAAAATGCAGCTGACTGATAGAGTCTTCTCTTGACAAATGCATACGAACAATAATTAACCTGAACAAGAGATATATAGCTACATCCAAAGAAGATAATTCTTTCTATATATCAGAAAAATACAAATCCTTCATTATTTAGAGTCATCTCTCTATTTTTTTAAGGCCTGAAAACATTAATTTTAAACACTAATGGGAATTACTAGAATTCTCCTAGCTACAGAATAAGTTCCAAATTTAGTCTTAGCAGCTGTAAGCAATCATCAAACCGAATTACCTGGAGGAAAATGGAAAGAGGGCAGATGCTGGCCAATTACCATAAACTAATTGTAGCAGGGCACCTGGTATGGAAAGAAGAGTAAAGCTTTTATTAGGCTGGAAAAATAAAAAAGCTATTATGTGGGGGAAATTCAAGCTGTTTCTGTCTACCAGGGAGGAAACTAAAATTTGCCTTCAGGAAAGACTCTTCTATTATAAAAGGACCCTTATAGTAATGCAAGCAAGTACCTACTTATTATTTGGGAGGAACTTTCATATATAGTGGAGAAGTCTAAATATGGATGCCTCTGAATGAGCTTAATAATATGAATTGAAAATCTTTGACAGAACTGTGACACATTAGAGTTATAGATTTGTTTTTTTGCACCTGGATTATAACTTCCAATTACCTTAAAATTATTACTTACTCTTGATAGGTCTTTGATTCTTGTCCAAAAGAATTATTCACAAGAGATCATAAATACAGATAGTGGAAGGAAATATAAAATATACTTGCCTTGACACTGAAAAGTCTAATTGCAATGTTGTCATTGAAGGCTGAATAACTAGGATCTGTGAAATGTACCTCAGTGATTATTCTGTCTGGTCATTGGGAACTATCTCACAGTGATGGATGAGGTGTAAGTTTCTCTGAGAAAGACAGATATTTTATTGTCGGTCATCCTCAGAAAAGTTTGATTATAGGGCAGAAAATAAAGTGAACATTGAACTAAGAAAGAAATTAATTTCTTTTTTTGTTATTGCTGCTTGGGAACATTTTAGCCAATACTCTTGGATGTAGACATGTTAGAAGAATTTCTGACTGTTGGGGTTTGCTGACCCTCAACTGAAAGCAAATTAAGAAGAGAAAGGGATGTAAACTCTTAAAGTATTCCAAGGTCAGTGTATTAGTCCATTTTCACTCTGCTGATAGACATACCCAGGACTGGGCAATTTACAAAAGAAAGAGTAGTTTAATGGACTTACAGTTCCACATGGCTGGGAACTGTAAGTTAACAGTTATGGCAGAAGGCAAGGAGGAGCAAGTCACATCTTACATGAATGGCAGCAGGCAAAAAAAAAAAAGAGCTTGTGCAGAGAAACTCCCATTTTCAAAACCATCAGATCTCATGAGACCCATTCACTATCACGAGAACAGCACAGGAAAGACTGGCACCCATGATCCAATCATCCCTCTGAGTCCCTCCCACAACCCATGGGAATTATGAGAGCTACAAGATGAGATTTGGGTGAGGACACAGAGTCAAACCATAGCATTCCACACCTGGCCCAAGTCATATATCTTATATCTTCACATTTCAGTCTTATATTTTATATCTTCACATTTCAAAACCAATCATGCCGTCACAACATCCACTCAAAGTCTTAACTCATTTCAGGATTAACTCAAAAGTCCACAGTCCAAAGTCTCATCAAGACAAGGCAAATCCCTTCTGCCTATGAGCCTGTAAAATCAAAATCAAGTTTGTTACTTCCTAGTTAAAATGGGGGTACAGGCATTGGGTAAATACAGCCATTCCAAACTGGAGAAATTGGCCAAAAAGAAGGGGTTACAGTCCCCATGCAAGTCCATAATCCAGCGAGTCAGTCAAATCTTAATGCTCCAGAATGGTCTCCTTTGACTCCATTTTCCACTTCCAGGTCATGCTGATGCAGGAGGTGGGCTCCCATGGTCTTGGGAAGCACCGTCCCTGTGGCTTTGCAGAGTATATCCCCCTCCAGGCTGCTTTCACGGGCTAGCATTGAGTGTCTGTGGCTTTTGCAGACACAGTGCAAAGTTGTCAGTGGATCTGCCATTCTGGGGTCTGGAGGATGGTGGCCGTCTTCTCACAGCTCTACTAGGTGGTGTCCCAGGGGCTCCCACCCAACATTCCCCTTCTGCATTGCCCTAGCACAGGTTCTACATGAGAGCCTCACCCTACAGCAAATTTCTGCCTGGGCATTCAGGTGTTTCTATACATCTGAAATCTATGGGGTGGTAACAAAACCTCAGTTCTTGACTTCTGTGCACTTCCAGGCTCAACACCACGTGGAAGCTGCCAAGACTTGAGGCTTGCATCCTCTGAAGTCATGGTCTGAGCTCTACATTGTCCCCTTTCAGTCATGGCTGGAGCAGCTGGGACTCAGGGCACCAAGTCCTTAGGCTGCACACAGCACAAGGGCCCTTGGCCTGGACCATGAAACCACTTTTTCTTCCCCTGGGGCTGTAATGGGAGGGGCAGCTGCAGAGGTCTCTGACATGCCCTGGAGACATTTTTCTCATTGTCTTGGTGATTAGCATTCAATTCCTCATTAGTTATACAAATTTCTGCAGCCAGTTTGAATTTCTCTTCAGAAAATGGGATTTTCTTTTCTATTGTATTGTCAGGCTGCAAATTTTCCAAACTTTTATGCTCTCCTTCCCTTATAAAACTGAATGCCTTTAACAGCACCCAAATCACCTTTTGAATGCTTTGCTGCTTAGAAATTTCTTCCACCAGATACCCTAAAGCCATCTCTCTCAAGTTCAAGGTTCCACAGATCTCTAAGGCAAGGACAAAATACTGCCAGTCTCTTTGCTAAAACATACAAGAGTCACCTTTGGTCCATTTCCCAACAATTTCTGCATTTCCATCTGAGACCACCTCAGCCTGGACATTATTGTCCATATCACTATCAGCATTTTGGTCAAAGCCATTCCACAAATCTCTAGGAAATTCCAAACTTTCTCACATTTTCCTGTGTTCCTCTGAGCCTTCCAAAATCTTTCCACCTCTGCCTGTTACCCAGTTTCAAAGTCACTTCCACATTTTCAGGTATCTTTTCAGCAGCATTCCACTCTGCTGGCACCAATTTACTGTATTAGTTTGTTTTCATGCTGCTGATAAAGACATACCCGAGACTGGGCAATTTATAAAAGAACAGTTTATTGGATTTATAGTTCCACATGATTAGGGAGGCCTCACAATTATGGCAGAAGGCAAGGAGGAGCAAATCACATCTTACATGGATGGCAGCATGCAAAAAGAGAACTTGTGCAGAGAAACTCCAATTTTTAAAACCGTCAGATCTTGTGAGACCCATTCACTATCACAAGAACAGCATGGGAAAGACCCGCCCCCATGATTCAATCATCTCCCTCCAGGTCCCTCCCACAACACCCTTGGGAATTATGGGAGCTACAAGATGAGATTTGGGTGGGGACACAGAGTCAAACCATATTAGTCAGGTTTGGCCAAGAAGGCCTAAACATTCCCCTCAGCTTGGCTAAACCTTAGACAGGCTTCTTCCTGACTCTAGGTCACTCTTCTCCCTTTTCTTAGAGCATTTTCATTAGAAAATTTGTGATCATCAATTGTTTTTCTGCCTCTTTCTGATGTAAATCTTCTTAAAAGTCTCTTACCAGTTTTGTAACCAAGAACTGTCTTTCTTAGGTCCTTGGGAGCCATTCCTTTGAAATGTAATCATCAAGAGAGATGCCCCACTTTCTGCCAGTTAGTGTGGGAGAACAGAAACCTGAGTTAGATTAGCTCCTTGCTCATAGTTTTACAAGAACCTTCTGTCATGAAGACGAGAAAAAAAGTTTACTTTTCCTTTGGGTAAGGTCACTTAGCAAACACAGAAAGCCAGTGATCCTTCTCACTACCAGACACACACACACATACATACACTCCTCTTCTACCATTTGTTTCTGTGGAGCTGAGCTCAGACTGAGTTCTGGTGTTTCCATTTTATTGCAATAGCCTTGAAGAAAGTCTTCCTTACTTGTGTAACTTTGTCCACTGCAACTTTTGCTATTGACACAGATATTTGAAGAGGCAGGGATTTATATAAGTGCCTACCAGTGCCATAAACACCTCTTATTCAAAATTAACAAAACAGAAATTGTTTCCCATTTTGCGGGGTTATTCTTCCTCTGTCCTCAATTGAATAAACAATTTTGTCTGTTATTATTAATTTCCTCTCTTTGTAACTGAGGGAAGTAATTTATAAAATAGGTCCATGTTTAGTAGTATGAGGGGTTTATGAATTTTGCTAATTCAGGGGGCATACCTATAGTTTGATCATGCCTAAAATTTTCTTAGTAATGTCTTTTCATTTTGTAGGATGTAGTTAAAGGCATGATAGATGTCATTTTTAATTTCATATACTACTCTTATGTGTCTTTGATTATTTTCAGCAAGGCACGATATTCTCTGTATTTTTAAAGACTGAGATACAGAAATTTTAAACATTAGTAGGCTCAATGAAATTGCATCATTAAAAATACTTACACTTTTAATACAGATCAAAAGAAGGCTGCATTTGTTATTTTGTTTGCAAATACATATAAAACTACCACATACTAATATATTTCGGAGAAAATATTGTACAATAGGATTTCAGGTTTGATGACTAAGTATTTAACTCCTCTCTACTGATATATGTATAGAAAAAAATATGTGATATATGAATTTAAGAGTATAGCATAAGGTGTTAAATAAGATGCAACCAGAATATTGTGGGAACCATATATGAAAAACATTTGACAAAAATTGAAAGAAGAGAAAGCATAGGAAGAGTGGACATAACAAAGAGACAAATTTGTTCAGTGTGAACACAGATGGTCGAATTAAAAGAAATGAGTTTAAGTTATAGGGAAACAGATGGCAGCTCAATCAAGGAAGAAGAAAGGAAGAGGAAGAAATTTTTAACAGTGTTGTCCAAAAATGGAAATGGCAGTCTTGAATGTTAGCAAATTTTCATACATTTGCTAATGAATTTGCCAGAGGTAAAGGTGTTCAAGCAAAGTCTGTATTGCTGCTTATGGAGAAGATTCAAACATTGAATTCTGAGTAAGAGAGTGTTAAACTTACTGTTAGCCTTCTAACAACCTCTTAGGCAGGGTTATCCATGCTCATTTGTGCAATTGCCCTGAAACCTTTTCTCCCTGTCTTGGAGACAGTGATGAAAGATCTTTGGGCCTTGTGTATCATCTGAGAATGAAGAAATAGCCTTGGGCAATTTAAATGGCAGCAGATTTACCATCTCTCTTCTCTGCTCTCAACTGCATAATTCCATGTCTCTTGTGATATTTTCCATCCCTTTCTAATTAAGGAGTGACCTGAAAATGAATTAGTGCAGTGCCCATAGTTTGGCAATTAATCTAAAGAATAATTTAGATTACTCTTTTTAAATAGAATAAGTAGATATCAGTTTCCATATGAGCTGCAAGTGGCACGTGCTACCTTTAGAAATGACTATTGTTCATACGTAAGCCCAGTATATTTGATTGTCAGGCTCACCCAAACCTGATACTTAAATATGACCCAGTATCCTGTTGTGTTCCTCACTCATCAGTCTCTATTGCAGTTCTCTTCCTTTCCTTTCCTTTCCTTTCCTTTCTTTTCTTTTCTTTTCTTTCCTTTCTTTTCCTTTCCTTTCCTTTCCTTTTCTTTCTCTTCCTTTCCTTTTTCTCTTTTCACCCTTTTACAAGTTCATAATTTATACCAAGGAAAAAATATAAGAAACATATTTCTTCCTACATAATATTCCATTTCTGGCTCATTTGCTCCTTCTCTATTTATGTTTCTTCACAATTCCTTATACCTTTTCCTATACCGGACCTTATTTCCTTTCCTTCTGACTTCTACTCTTGAGCACTTACTACCACCTTTTAGATACTTAAGGCTACAAAGTGAAATAAAACATAGCTTCATCTCCCAGGAAGATCACAGTGCCTTTTTATTTTCTCTGTTTTCCTTCTGTGAAGAAATAGTTCAAAAAGTTTAGGATGTGAAGAAGCAAGCCTATGAGTAGCAAAGTTTTGGCTGAGATTCTAGTACAACAAGCAGTGATTAGCCCCATGCCTGCCCTGTTCTTAACTTTTAGATATTTTTAAGATGACATTTATTTATTAAAATCACTAAGATTCTTTTTCACCAAGATGGTAGGTTAGCAGCTTTTAGCATGCATCAGCCACTTAGAAACAGAAAAATGTTCAGAAAAATTAACTCCGAGAGTTTTAATTCAAGAAAGAAGATCAGAATTCACCAGAACAGCAAAGGACAACCAGACCTCAAAGAGGAGATGGTGGACAAGCAAACAGCCCCTATGACAACATTTGGCTCATAGAAGTAAGTGAAACACCAGTATGTGAGAGGGGCAGTCAGTCTCTCTCTGTGAATCACCTATCCACTAAGAATCTGTGCAACCCAAGCAAAGGGAGAGCACCCTATTTCTCCCAAGCCCTGGAGCTAACTTAGGGAGAGGTGAAAAGATGTCAAGAACTAGGGAAAACTGCAGCCATTTTCCTAGACTCAGGAACAAGAGGAGGATGCCCTTTTTAATCTGGCCTCATACAACATCAGTCATTGTTTGGCGACCTGACAGTGGCAGCTAAGCAGGCATTTTAGTCTCAGGCCAGAGGCTACAGAAAGCACGTGCAAGCACAGGCCTCATGGACTCTATTAAACAATTCCACAATCAAAGGTGCAAAGTAAGTAGCTAGCAAAGCTGCAACAGGAACAAAACCTCACATATCAGTATTAACCTTGAATGTAAATGGCCTAAATGCTCCACTTAAAAGACAGAATGACAAATTAGATGAAAATACAGGACCTTTCCTTCTGTTGTTTTCGAGACCCATCTCACATGTAATGACACTCATAGGCTCAAAGTAAAGGGGCGGAGAAAGACTGTCACTCAAATGGAAAGCAAAAAAGAGCATGGGCTGCTATTCTTGTAACAGATAAAACAGACTTTAAACCAACAAAAGTGATAAAGAACAAAGAAGGACATTAGATAATAATAAATGATTCAATTCAACAAGGTTGAAACATCCTAAATTTACACATACCCAAAATTAAAGCACTTGGATTTAAAAAAAATAATAATTGCTTGAAGACCTAAGAAAAAGACTTAAATATCCACACAATAGTAGTGGTGGACTTCAACATCCCACTGACAGCATTAGAGAGATCATCAAGGCAGAAAACTAACAGAAATTCTGGACTTAAATTTGACACTTGATTGGACCTAATACACATGTAGATAATAGTCCACCCAATAACCACAAAATATACATCCTTCTCATCTGCACATGGAATGTACTCCAAGATTGGCCACAAGGTTGGTCATAAAGCCTTGATAAATTCAAAAAAATCAAAATCATACCAAGCATCTTCTTGGATCACAGTGAAATAAAAACAAAAATCAATACCAAAAGGAACTTTCAAAACTACAAAAATGCATGGAAACTAAGCAACTTGCCCTTGAATGGCTTTTGGGTAAGGAGTGAAATTAAGGAAAAAAAAAAAAAAATCTTTGAAACAAATGAAAACAGAGACATAACACACTGAAACCTCTAGGATATGGAAAAAGCAGTATATGAGGAAAGTTGATAGCACAAAACATTTAAATCAAGATGGAAAAATCTCAAATTAACAACCTACCCTGAAGTTAATAGAAAGAAAATAGAAAAGAAAGTGGAAAAAACAAAAACAACCTAATCTCAAAGCAAGAAGAAGAAAAAAATAACTAAAATCAAAGCAAAATAAAATGAATTTGAGATTTAAAAAAACACAAAAACCAACATAAATGAAATGAGAAGGTGGTTCTTTGAAATGATAAACAAGATTGATATACCACTAAATAGATGAACAAAGAAAAAAAAAGAAGATCCAAATAAGTATAACCACAAATGGCAAAGGTGACATCACATCCCATCACACAGAAATACAAAAGATCCTCAGAGACTACTATGAACATATCCATGCACACAAACTAGAAACTCTAGGGGAAATGGACAATTTCTAGAAACACACAACCTCCCAAGATTGAACCAGGAAGATATAGAAAGCCTGAAAAGACTAATAACAAGTAATGAAATGGAATTAGTAATTAAAAAAAAAAAAAACCTTCCAACCAGAAAAGCCATAGACCAGATAGTCACAGCCAAATTCTACTAGACATTACAAAAAATAGCGAATCCAGCAGTGTATAAAAATATAATTCATGAGGATCAAGTGGGCTTTCTTCCAGGGATGCAAAGATTGTTCAACATATGCAAATCAATAAATGTGACTCACCACATAAATAGAATTAAAAACAAAACTCATATGATTATCTCAATACATGAAGAAAAAGCATTCAGTAAAACTCAAAGTTCCTTCATGATAAAAATCCTCACAAACTGGGCATCAAAGGAACATAACCCAAAGTAATAAGAGTCATTTATGACAAAGCTATAGAAAACATTATACAGAACAAACAAAAGTTAAGAACATGCTTTTTAAGAACTGGAACAATACAAGAACGTCCACTCTCACCACTCATATACAACATAGTGCTGGGAGTCCTAGCCAGAGCAATCAGGCAAGAGAGAGAGACAAAAGGCATGCAAAGAGGAAAACAAGAAGTCAAATTATCTCTCCTCTCTGATGATATGATTCTATGCCTAGAAAATCCTAAAGATTCTGCCAGAAGACTCCTAGACCTGGATAAATGACTTCAGCAATGTTTCAGTATGAAAAATCAACATACACAAAGAAATAGCATTTCTTTACACCAATAACATTAATGCTAAAACCAAATCAAGAACACAAGATAAACAACAGCCACAAAAAATCTAAATAAATAACATACGTAGGAATATGTCTAATCAAGGAGGTGAAAGATCTCTACAAAAAAAACTACAAAACACTGATGAAAAAAATCATAGACAATACAAACAAATGGAAAAGCATTCCATACTCATGGATTGGAAGAATCAATATTGTTAAAATGGCTATACTGCCCAAAACAATTTACAGATTCAGCGCTATTCCCATCAAATTATTTATGTCATTTTTCACAGAATTAAAAAAAAAAATTCTAAAATTCACATGGAACCAAAAAAGAGCCCAAATAGTCAAAGCAACCCTAAGCAAAAAGAACAAAGCTAGAAGCAAACCTGACTTCAAGCTGTACTACAAAGCTACAGTAGCCAAAATAGTATGTTACTGGTACAAAAAATAGGCACATAGATCAATGGAACAGAAAGAGAACGCTGAAATAAAGCCACACCACCTACAACCAACTGATCTTTGAGAATGTCAACAAAAATAAACAAAAATAATAACTGATGCTGTGAAAACAATGCCGAAGATTAAAGCTGGACCCCATATACAAAAATTATCTCTAAATGGATGAAATACTTAAATGTAAGCCCTCCAACTATAAAAATCCCAGAAGAAAACCAAAAACTACACTTGCGGGCATTGACCTGGGCAAAATATTTATGACTAAGTTCCCAAAAGCAAATGCAACAAAAACAAAAATTGACAATTAGAGCCTAATTAAAGAGCTTTTCCACAGCAAAAGAAACTATCAACTGAGTAAACAAATAAACTAGAGAAGGGGAGAAAATATTTGCAAGCTAGGCACCCAACAAAAGAAAGATTTACAGAATCTCTAAGGAACTTAAACAAATTTTTAAAAATAACCCCATTAAAACGTAGATGAAGAACATGAACAGACAATTTATAAAAGAAGACATACAAGTGATGAATAAACATATGAAAAAAACTAATCATCAGAGAGATGCAAATCAAAATCACAATGATATACCATCTCACAGCAGTCAGACTGATTATTATTAAAAGTCAAATAAATAACTAATGTTGGCAAGGTTGTGGAGAAAAAAGAATGCTTCAAACTATTGGTAAGAATGTAAATTAGTTCGGCCACTGTGGAAAGCAGTTTGAAATTTTCTCAAAGAACTGAAAAAAAAAAAAAAAGTAATAATAACATTCGACCCAGAAATTCCATTACTGGCTATATACCCAAAGGAAAATTAGTTCTACAAAAAATGCATACTCATATGTTTATAGCAGCACTATTTGCAATAGCAAAGGCATGAAATCAACCCACATGCTCATCAATAGTGAGTTGGATAAAGAAAATGTGGCACATACACACCATGGAATACTATGCCAGCCATAAAAAAGAAAAAAAAATCTTGCCCTTTGTGGCATCATGGATTCAACTGGAGGCTATTACCCTACAGAAAACCAAATACTGCATCTTCTCACTTATATGTGGGAGCTAAACATTGGTCAAACATGTGCATAATATGGGAAAGAAAAGGATAAGAAAAAACGGGGGTGTGTGTTGAAGAACTCTGTTGGGTACTACATTTGTTATTTGTTAACATGATCAATAGAAGCCCAAACCTCAGCATCATGCAACATACCCATGCAATAAATCTGCAAATGTACCACATAAATCTAAAACATAAAAATAATTAATAAAAATTTAAAACTTGCTAGGCAACGTAGTTAAACTATTTTTATCTCATACCAAAGAAATAATTACGTTATTAGACATAGCCTTGAGCAAAAAAGCAAGTGTTAAACTTCCCTAATTTTCTAGCTATTTTCCAGCAAAATGGAGGGTAAATAAAATCCCAAGATAGAGTTAAAGCTCATTAGGGAAAAACCTTAACTTTTATTAACTTTAGTATTTGTCATTTTCCTAGTCATGAAATATTTTGTTTACCTTCCACATTCAAAGCTCATTAAATTATAATACATCTTCCTCTCCAACTTCTTGTGTTTCCATTCCCTTTTCTTCATTCCAATTTATGTATTAAATTATCTTCACTGTCTCAGTTCTCTACACAATCTTTTGAATTACTAAGAAATCTAAAGTGATACCAGTGCTGGAATATTTCATCCTAAGCACAAAATATTGAATGATTAGTTGGGGTATAAAATTATAGGTCAAAATCCCTTACAATATTTATATACCACTACCTCAACCCATCTAATATTTATTGATCATTTTAATAACTGTCTCACACTGCATCAGTCCAAAGTAATACAATAGAGAGCAAAAATAGACATTATGCCACTTGCAGCCTAATTAGGAAACAGACATTAAATAATTGCAAAATAAATTCAACTAGAGAAACAGCTATGTGAGTTTACAGTAGGAAAATTGGACTTAGGAAGGTTTTCCTGAGGAAGTGATGCTTGAGTGTAGAGCCCAAAGATGATTATGAGTTATACAGGGCCCGAAGAAAAGAAAAGAATTTTCTAGTATGAGGTGCCATCACACTGCACACTAAATAAACTCTCCCACCAACCCATCTAGAGCTCTGGAGAAAAGATTATTTGTTGAAGAAGTTCTGTATTGATAGAAATGGTAAGACTCCTATACCACCTCCTTATTCAGTATTAGTCAAAGGCTGCTCCCAAGAAGAATGGCACATGGCGCCAAAACTGAAGTAGATTCTAAAAACATAAGCACCTAAAGGAATGACATAAGCAAAATTGAAGAATATTAGTTGTCTATCATCATCTGTACACAGTGCACCAATTTTGAAAATTACTCATAGACGGAAAAAAAAAAAAAAACCTGCCTGCCACTCAAGAATGCTATTCCTAGCAAGAATATCCTTCAAAAATAAAGGAGAGACCATGAATTTCCTAAACAAATAAGGTGAGGAAAATCATCACCATTACACCTGCCTTACAGAAAATGCTAAAAGTTATTCAAGTTGTAACAAAAGGACACTAAATAACAACATGAAAACATATAAAAATATACAACTTATTGTAAAGGTAAAAACTTAGTCAAATTCAGTATATTTAATTCTATAATTGTTGTACATAAATCACTTTTTAACCTAGTATAAAGGTTAAAAAATGAACTACTAAAAATAACTATAGCAATAGTATTTTGTTAATGTAAACTCAATATAAAAAGAAGCAAATTCTGACATCAAAAACACAAAATAGACAGGAATAGAAATGCAGAGTTTTTTTAACGAGATTGAAGTTAATTTATCAGTTCAAAATAGACTGTTGCAACTATATGATGTTTTCTGAAAATCACATGTTAAAAACAGAGCAAAAAGTAGATACAAAAATAATATTGAGAAAGAAATCAAAGCATAGCACTACAAAAAATTACCAAGTACAAAGGAAGACAGAAGTTGAGGAGGAAAGGAACACAAAAACTATGAAATAGTTGGAAAACAATAAACAAAAGGACAATGCTGTCATTACCTATTAATCATTACTTCAAATGTAAATGGACTAAATTCTTCAACCAAAAAACACAGAGTACCAAAAAAGATTAAAAAACAAGACCAAACTATATGTTGCTTATAAATGACTCATTTAGCTTTAAGGACTCACATTAGTGAAAGTAAGGGTAAGGTAAAAGATATTCCATGCAAATGAAAACCAGGCGTAGCTATACTTGTAACAAACAAAACAGATGTTAAGTGAAAAACTGTAGCAAAAGCCAAAAAATATTATTATGTAACGTTCGAGTGGTCAATTTACCAAGATAATAAAACAATTGTAAATATATATATTTACATATATATGCATCCATAAATGCATCCACATATATATATACCTAAACATCATATATAACTATATGTGTCTATACATATATACATATGTATATATGTGTCTACACACATGTAAGTATATATTGTATAGACTATATATACACACACCCATATATACATACATGGATATATATACACACAGACACATAGACATATATGATGAATGCATATATATGCATATATGCATGGGCATAGATATGATGCATGTGTGTATATGCACTCATCACTGAAGCATCTAAATATAACTAACAAATATTAATATATATAAAAAAAGACAGCAACACAATATTAGTAGGGAATTTCAGCACCTTACATTAAATAACAGACAGATCTTTGAGACAGAAAATCAATAAGGGAACAACATGCTTGAATAATTCTATACACCAATGAACCTAACAGACATATACAGAACATTTCATCCAGTAGCAGAAGCATACACATTCTTATCAATCACACACAGAACATTCTGCTGTATACATCATATGTTAGACCACAAAATAAGTGTTTATATATTTAAGAAAATAGAAATTACATCAAATATCTTTTCTGACCACAGTGGTATGAACCTAGACACTTTAAAAAGTAGGAAACTGGAAAAATTACATATGCATAAAAATTAAACTCCTGAAAAACCAGTGTGTCAAGGAAGAAGTCAAAAAATATTTTAAGACACATGAATATACAAACATGAGATACCAAAACTGATGGAATGCAGTGAAAGCAGTTCTAAGAGGAAAATTTATAGTAATAAACACCTAAGTTAAAAAAATTAAACAGAATCTAGAAAAACAATGAAAATGACCAATAGAAATAAGTTATTTTGTAATAAAGATAAACAAAATTGGCAAGCTTTTTGCTAGACCAATAAAAAAGAAGATCAAGTAAATATAACCAGAAATGAAAGAGAAGACATCACAACTGATACTGCAGAAATGAAAGGATTGTAGAGGACTACAATAGACAATTATATGAAAGCAAATTCAATAACTTAGAAGAAATAAATAAATTCCTAGATAGGTACAACCTAACAAGAGTGAATCATAAAAAAAAGAAAATCTAAACAAACCAGTAATAAGTAAAAAGATTGAATCAGTGATCAAGTATCTCCAAACAAAAGAAAAGCCCAGGAAGACTAGCTTTACAGCTGAATTCTACCAAACATTTACAGAAAAATTGATACTAATATTTCTCCAATGTTTCCAAAAAATTGAAGAAGAGAGGACACTTTCCAACTCATTTATGAGGCTAACATTGCCCAAATACCAAAGCCAGTTAAGGATATTACAAGAAAATTAAATTACAGGTCAGTAACTCTGATAAATATGTATGCAAAAATGTTTAGGAAAATACCATCAAACCAAATTCAACAACACATCGAAAGGATCATATACTGTGATCAAGTGGGATTTATTCCTGAGATACAAAGATGATTCAACATACACAAATCAATCTATGTGATATACCACATTAAGAGAATAAAGGACAAATCCCTACAATAATCTCAATAGGTGCAAAAAAAAGCATTTGACAATATTTAACATTCTTTTATGATTAAAAATAACTTTCAACAAATTAGGTACAGAAGGAATGCAATTCAACACACTTTTTCAGAAATGAATTCACTATAGATGTGTGAATTTGTTTCTGGGTTCTCTATTCTGTTCCACTGGTCTATGTGTTTTCATGCCAGTGCCATGTGCTTTTGGTTACTGTGGCTCTGTATTGTAATTTGAAGTCAGGTAATGGGATTCCTCCAGGTTTGATCTTTTTGTTTAGAACAGCTTTAGCTATTCTTGGTCTTTTGTGCTTCCATATAAATTTTAGGATTCTTTTTTCCATTTCTATGAAAAATGTCCTTGATATTTTGACAGGGATTGCATTGAATCTGTAGATTGCTTTGAGTAATATGGACATTTTAACAGTATTGATTCTTCCAATCAATGAACATAAAATATCTTTCCATATTTGTATGTCCTCTTCAACTTCTTACAACAACATTTTATAGGTTTCATTATAGACTAGTTACACTTCTTTGGTTAATTCCTATGTATTTAATTTTATCTGTAGCTACTGTAAATTGGATTATTTTTTCTTTCTTTTTCAGATTGTTTGTTCACTGTTGGCATATAAAAATGATACTGATTTTTGTATGTTGATTTTGTATCCTGTAATTTAATTTACTAAATTTGTTTATCACTTCTAACAGTATTTTTGGTGGAGTCTTTAGGTTTCTCCAAATATAAAATTATGTCATCTGCAAACAAGGATAATTTGAGTTCTTTCTTTCCAGTTTGGATGTCGTTTGTATCCTTCTCTTTCCTGATTGCCCCAGCTAGGACTTCCAGTACTATGTTAAATAATAGTGGTGAAAATGAAGCATACTTGTCGTGTACCAAATCTTACAGGAAAGGTTTTCAATTTTTCCCCATTTAGTATGATACTAGGTAAGGTGCTGTCATAAGTGGTTTGTGTTGTGCTGAGATATGTTCCTTCTATACTCAAATTTGGAGTGTTTTTTATTATAAAGGAATTTTGAATTTTATCAAATTTTTTTTAGCATCAATTGAAATAATCATCTGGTTTTTATTCTTCATTCTGTTTATATGATGTATCACAATAAATGATTTGCATAAGTTGAAACATATTTTTATCCCAGGGGTAAATTCTACTTGTTCATAATAAATGATTTTCCTAATGTATTTTTTAATTAAGTTTCCTAGTATTTTGTTGAGAATTTTTGCATCAATATTCGTCAGAGTTACTGACATGCAGTTTTCTTTTTTTGATGTGTCTTTGTCTGGTTTGGGTATCAGGATCACACTTGTCTCAGAATGAATTAGGAAGTATTCTGTCCTTTTTTTTTTTTTTTTTTTTTTAATATTTTGAATAGGATTGGTATTAGTTCCTTAAATGTTTTGTAGAATTAATTCAACAGTGAAGCTACTGGGTTCCAGGCTTTTCTTTACTGGGAGACATTTTTATTATGGATTTGAAATTGTTACTTGTTATTAGTCTGTTCGAGTTTTGAATTTCTTTCTGTTTCAAACAATAGATTATATATATCTAGGAATCTAACAATTTCATCAAGATTTTCCAATTTATTGGCATAGAGTTGCTCTTAGTAGCCATTAATGTTCCCTTGAATTTTTGCAGGATCAGTTGTGGTGTCTCATTTTACATATTTTATTTATGTGCACATTCCCTTTTATTCTTAGTGTGGTTAAAGGCTTGTCAATTTTGTTTTTATCTTCTCAAATAAACAGCTTTTTTTCTATTAATCTTTTGGATTGTTTTCTTCATTTCAATTTCGTTTATTTCTGCACTGATTTTTAATATTTATTTTACTCTACTAATTTTGTCTTTGATTTGCTCTTGCTTTTTAAATTATTTAATATGAATTATTAGATTGTCTGAAGGTTTTACTCTTTTTTGATGAAGGCACCTACAGTTATAAACTTCCCTCTTAAATACTTCTTTTTTTGTATCCAATAGGTTTGGGTACGTTGTGTTTCCGTTATCATTTGTTCCAATAAATTTTTCAATTTTCCTCTTAATTTATTAATTGATCCACTGGTCATTCAGGAACATATTGTTTAATTTCCATGTATTTATATCATTTTCAAATTTCCTCCTGTTACTAGTTTCTAATTTCTTCTTTTTTTTTTTTTTTTTTTTTGAGACGGAGTCTCGCTCTGTCGCCCAGGCTGGAGTGCAGTGGCTGGATCTCAGCTCACAGCAAGCTCCGCCTCCCGGGTTTATGCCATTCTCCTGCCTCAGCCTCCCGAGTAGCTGGGACTACAGGCGCCCGCCACCTCGCCTGGCTAGTTTTTTGTATTTTTTTAGTAGAGACGGGGTTTCACCATGTTAGCCAGGATGGTCTCAATCTCCTGACCTCGTGATCCGCCCGTCTCTGCCTCCCAAAGTGCTGGGATTACAGGCTTGAGTCACCGTGCCTGGCCTAGTTTCTAATTTCATCCCATTGTGGTCAGAGAAGATGATAATATTTCAATTTTTTTTCACCCACAGTGGATATTGCAAACACTTTTCCTTGTAATACTCCTTTTTCACTTAAAAATAATCCCTTCCAGGGTGTGGGCTTATTACAACAATTTTTTTTTCCCTTTAAGTTCCCAGATGAAGTGCAGGTTTGTTACACAGGAATACATGTGCCATGGTGGTTTACTGCACCTATCAACCCGTCATCTAGGTTTTCAGCTCCACATGCATTAGGTATTTTTCCTAAAGCTCTCACTTCCATTGCCCCCCAACCCCCAACAGGCCCTGGTGTGTGATGTTCCCCTCCCTGTTTCCATATGTTCTCATTGTTCAGCTCCCCATGAGTGAGAACATGTGGTGTTTGGTTTTCTGTTTCTGTGTTAGTTTGCTGAGAATGATGGCTTCCTGCTTCATCCATGTGCTTGCAAAGGACATGAACTCATCCTTTTGTATGGCTGCATAGCATTCCATGATGTATATGTGTCACATTTTCTTTATCCAGTCTATCATTGATGGGCATTTGGGTTGGTTCCAAGTCTTTGCTATTGTAAATAGTGCTGCAATAGACATACATATGCATGTGTCTCTCCCTTAGTGGAATAATTTATAATCCTTTGGGTATACACCCAGGGATGGGATTGCTGGATCAAATGGTATTTCTGGTTCTAGATCCTTGAGGAATCACCACACTGTCTTCCACATGGTTGAACTAATTTACACTCTCAGCAACAGTGTAAAAGCATTCCTATTTCTCCACAGCCTCGGCAGCATCTGTTGTTTCCTGACTTTTTAATGATCACCATTCTAACTGGAGTGGGATGATATCTCATTGTGGTTTTGATTTGCATTTCTCTAATGATTAGTGATTATGAGCTTTTTTCCATGTTTCTTGGCTGCACAAATGTCCATATAGCCAAGACAATCCTAAGCAAAAAGAATAAAGCTGGAGGCATCATGCTACCTGACTTTAAACTATACTATAAGGCTATAGTAACCAAAACAACATGGTATGAGCACCAAAACAGATATATACACCAATGGAACAGAGCAAAGACCTCAGAAATAACACCACATATCTACAAACATCTGATCTTTGACAAATCTGACAAAAACAAGCAATGGTGAATGGATTCCCTATTTAATAGATAGTGCTGGGAAACTGGGTAGCCATATGCAGAAAACTGAAACTGGACCCCTTTCTTACACCTTATACAAACTTTAACTCAAGATGGATTAAAAACTTAAATGTAAAACCCCAAATCATAAAAACCCTAGAAGAAAACCTAGGCAATACCATTCAGGGCATAGGCATGGGCAAAGGCTTCATGACTAAAACACCAAAAACAATGGCAACAAAAGCCAAAATTGACAAGTAGGATCTAATTAAACTAAAGATCTTCTGCGCAGCAAAAGAAACTATCATCAGAGTGAACAAGCAACCTAGAGAATGAGAGAAAATTTTTGCAATCTACCCATCTGACAAAGATCTAATATCCAGAATCTACAAGGAACTTAAACAAATTTACAAGAAAAAAACAAACAACGCCATCAAAAAGTAGGCAAAAGATATGAACAGACAATTTTCAATATTTCAAATTTTTAAATGTTTTAAGACTTGTTTTGTGCCCTAGTATATAGTCTTTGAGAATGATGCATTTGCTGAAGAAAAGTATATGTTTTCTGTAGCCATTGGATGAAGTGTTCTGTAAACATCTGTTTTATCTATTTGGTCTATAGTGCAGATTAAATCTCATGTTTCTTGGTTGCTTTTTTGTACTTTAAGTGGAGTGTTGAAGTCTCCAACTATTATTATATTGGGACCAGTCTCTCTCATTAGCTTTGATAATATTTGTTTTACGTAGCTGGGTGCTCCAGTGTTTAGTGCATACATAATTAAAATGTTATATCCTCTTGTTTAACTGACCCCTTTATCATTGTATAGTGACCTTCTTTGTCTCTTTTTATAGTTTTTGTTTTGAAATCTATTTTGCCTAATTTAAGTATAGTTACTCCAACTCTTTTTTGATTTCCATTGGCATGGAATGTATTTTTCCACCACTTTATTTTCAGTATATGTGTGTCTTTATAGGTGAAATATGTTTCTTGTAGGCAACAGATTAATGGGTCTTGTTTTTTCATCGAGTTGGCCACTCTATGTCATTTCATTGGAAAGTTTAGTCCATTTACATTCAGTGTTAATATTGATAAGTAAGGACTTACTTTTGCCATTTTATTATTTGTTTCCTGGTTGCCTTGTGGTCCTGCCTTCCTTCTTCCTTTCCTTTCTGTCTTCCTTTAGTGAAGGTGATTTTCTCTGGTAATAAGATTTACTTTCTTGCTTTTTATTTTTTGTGTATCCATTGTATGTTTTTTGGATTAAAGCTACCGTGAGGCTTGCAAATACTATCTTATAATCCATTATTTTAACCTGATAACAATTTAACACTGTTTGCATAAGCAAACAAGCTAAAAGAAAACTAATAAAAACTTTATGCCTTAACTTTGTCTACCTGCTTTTTAACTTTTTCTTGTTTCTAGTTATATCTTATTGTACTGTCTACATCTCAAAAAGTTGTTCTAGTTGTTATTGTTTGACTGGTTCACTGTTTAGTCTTTCTACTTCGGATAAGAGTGGTTTACACACCACAGAAAGAAAGTGTTACAATATTCTGTGTCTTTATGTGTACTCACTATTACCAGTGAGTTTTGTACATTCAGGTGATTACTTATTGCTTAACATCTTTTTTTCTGGTTAAAGTACTCTCTTTAGTATTTCTTCTAGGACATGTCTGATGTTGATAAAATCCCTCAGCTTTGTGTGTCTGGGAAAGTGTTTATTTCTCTTTTATATTTGAAGAATATTTTGAAGATATACTATTCTAGAATAAAAGTTATTTTCATCCATGACTTTAAATTTGTCATACCACACTCTCCTGACCTGTAAGGTTTCCACCGAAAAATCCACTGCCAGACATATTGAAACTCCATTGTACGTTGTTTCTTTTCTTTTGTTACCTTTAGAATCTTTTATTTATCTTGATCTTTGGGAGTGTGATTAGTAAATGTCTTGAGGTGGTCTTCTTTGGGTTAAATCTTCTTGGTGTTCTATGACTTTCTTGTAGTTGTATATTAATATATTTTTTTCTATTTGAGAAGTTCTCTGTGATTATCCCTTTGAATAAACTTTCTACACCTCTTTCTCTACCTCCTCCTTAAAGGCAATAACTCTTAGATTTGCCCTTTTGAGGCTGTTTTCTAGAACCTGTAGGTGTGCTTCATTGTTTTTTATTCTTCTTCTTTGGTCTTCTCTGACAATATATTTTCAAATAGCCTATCTTCAAGCTCACTAATTCTTTTGTCTTCATCCATCCTGCTATTAAAGAATCCTGATACATTCTTCAGTATGCCAATTGCATTTTTCAGCTACAGAATTTCTGCTTGACCCTTTACTATTTCAATCTCTTTGTTAAATTTATCTGACAGCATTCTGAATTCCTTCACTGTTATGTTGAATTACTTTGAGTTTCCTCAACACAGCTATTTTGAATTCTCTGTCAGAAAGGTAACATATCTCCATTTATTCAGGATTGGTCTCTAGTGCTCTATTTACTTCATTTAGTTAGGTCATGTTTTCCTGGATGGTGTTGATGCTACTAGATGTTCTTCAGTGTCTGGGCATTGAAGATTTAGGTATTTATTGTTGTCTTCACAGTCTGGGTTTGTCTGTACCCATTCTTCATGGGAAGGCTTTCCAGATATTCAAAGGACTTGGGTGTTGTAATCTAAACTGTATCTGCTTTATGAGGCACACCAAGACCAGTAGCACTGTGATTCTTGCAGACTCACTGAGGTACTACCTTGACCGTCTTGGACAAGATATGGGAGAATTCTCTGGATTACCAAGCAGGGACTCTTGTTCTCTTCTTTTACTCTTCCCCAAACAGAGTCTCTGTCTTTCTCTTCTGAGCCATCTAAATCTGGGGGTGGAGTGACACAAGCAACCCTGTGGATACTATCACTATGACTGTGCTGGGTCAGACCTGAAGCCAGCATGGCCGTGGGTCTTGCCCAAGGCCTGTAATAACTGCTCCCTGGCTATTGCCTATGTTCCCTCAAGGTTCTGGGGCTCTACAGTCAGCAGGTGGCAAAGCCAACCAGTCCTGTGTCCTTTCCTTGAGGGTGTCAAGTTCCCCCAAGCCCTGTGTAGTTGTGAGGTGCCATCCAGGAGCCAGGGACTAGAATGAAAAAAACTTAGAAGTGTACTGGTTTTCTATTGTACTGTAGCTGAGCTGGCACTCACACGATAAAATGCAGTCCTTCTCATTCTTCCCTCCCATTTCCAGAGCATAGGAGCCTCCCCTCATAGGCCCTGCCACCACAGGCAACAGGGAGTGCTGCCTGACTACCATAGATGTTCCCTTAAGGCTCAATAGATCTTAAGTCAGCTTGTGGTGAATGTTGCCTGGCCTGGGACTCACCGTTCAGGGCACTGGGCTCCCCTCTGTCCCCAGGCAGGTACAGAAATGTCATCTGAGAGTCAAGTCCCAGAACCAAGGGCCCCAAAAGCTCCCTTGGTTCTCTACCCCACTGTGGGCATGCTGGTAACTAAAGTGCAAGAAAAAGTCCCCTTACTTTGCCCTCTGTTTTTATCAATCAGAAGTAGTTTTACCCCATTGCCACCACAGCTAGTAATGTGCTGAGTCACACCTGAAACCAGCAATTCTCAGGGTGTCACCCCAAGTTCCTCAACGTAGTTCCTGGGTATCACTGCTGGTTATTTGGGGTCCAAGGGGTCTTCAGTTATCAGGTGATCTTCAGTTATCAGGTGATGAATGCTGTCAGGACTGGGTGTATCTCATCAAAGCAGCAGATTTTATTTCTGGGCCAGGATGTATATATAAACATCATCTGAGAGGTAGGACCCAGAACCAGAGCTTCACAACTCTGACTGGTGCACTATTCTGTTATAGCTGAGCTAGTGTCCAAGATGACAGACAAACTCATCCTCCCTCTTCCATTTTCTCTCCTCAAGTGGAAGGAAGGGGTCTCTTTTGGAGCTGCGAGTGTGTAGACTGTGTTTAGGGAAGGAGTGATGCCATCACTCCCTTAGCTGCCCCCTCATTAGGTCTCATGCCCCCCTAATCCACTGTCTCTGTGACCATTTCAGCAACAGGACTCATCTAAGGGTTGCAGTCCTTATGGCCTAGATTACCTTTCAAGTTTACGTAGAGACACAGAGCACTGTAGCCCTTGATGGTGAGGTATGCAGGCATGTAAGTTTAGACCACTGGGATCAGCAATTGTCCTCTGGCTAGGGCTGGTTTAAATGCTCTCTCCATGGGCATCAGCTAAATTTGGTCTGGTTTTCCTTTCTGCTCTAACAGGCCAGTACTGAGTTCAATGTCTCACAATTACCCAGAGAGTATCTCTGGGCACTGGGGAAGGGAAAGCACAACTGTGAAGCAATGAACTCAGACCTGTCCTGTTAGAGCAGAAAGGGAGGAGGAGGTTCCAAGGAAGGGGTTAAGAGATGGAATTGACAATTCAGGACTGTTTTTTCTACCTCTTCAGTTCCATTTTTAGTGATATGAAGTTAACACCAGGTGCTATGAGGGCTTATGTGATTTTTGGATCTTATGAAGGTGTTTCTTGTGTGTAGACAGTTGTTAAATTCATGTCCTTGAAAGGGAGACTATGAGTGAAGCCTTCTATTCTGCCATCTTGCTCTACCTCCCCTAACAAATACTTCTTAAAATAACTTTTCTATTTTCTGGTTCTAGGAAAGAAACGAAAATACAGTAACACATTTAGAGAATACTTTCTCTTTATTAAGGACTATATTAAGACTGCTTCAAATATGTGATGTCATGTAATCCTTACAGCAACTCTGTGGACAAAATACTATTATTTCAATGTTACAAATGATGAAATTGTACTTAGAGTAACATAATCAAGTACAAGCCGTAACTGTAGAAGTAGCAATTGAACCCCAAATTATCTTTTTCGTATTATGTACTATGTTAATTACCACCAGGAAATCCTTCTTTAGGTAAAAGTATCCCACAATGGAATGACCCCAAGGTATAAATTATTCTATTGCTTAAAAGAAATGCCACACTATTTTTCTACAAGAAAAAAAATGTTCAAACTTTTTTTATGGTCAATTTCATATTTGTGTAGGACAGCTATCTTTTGTGTATAAAATCTGTTCCTCCAGAAATAATTCACTGTAGTAGGAACATCCTGCTCCATTAGTCAGGAAGATCAGGTTCCAACTGTGTTCTGACATGAATGTAATGAGTGACATTTGACTGACTACCTTAACTCTCTGTGACTGTTTCTTTGCAAAATGATGAAAATGAGCAAGACTTGAGTATTCTGTTTTTTGTTTTGTTTTTTACCGCTGGATGAATCACCTAGAAAGCTTTTACAAAGTACTATGCTAGGTCTCAAGCCAAATCAATAAAATCAGAAGCTCTGGTGGTGGCTTGTAGGCATCACAGGTTTTAAAAGCTCTTCGGCTTTTACTATTGAGCAGCCAAGGTTGAGAATTATTAGGTGGCTTAAATAAATAGATGCATGATGGATAGGTCATTTTCAGTACTAACAATTTATAATTCTATGACCAACCCAACTCTACCTTGAACTATTTCTTTTGCCAGGATAAATTTATTGAGTGCTTATTTTAAATGTGTCAGTGTGCCAAATAGGGAAGACACAAAGATAAACTTCCTGTGCTCTCCAGGTTAACTTACAGTCCTGAAGAAACTTATGACTTTCCATTAGCATAGTGGGTGAATCCTATGAATATACATTTTTTATTAAACTCTATTAGGGAAGATACTAGAGGTCATTACACCTTGATATCAATTTATATAATTGTTCTGCTGCCAAAAGACAAGAGACAGAAAAGATTTCTTCTTCAAATCTTTGCATGTCAACTTTTAGAGCAAATTAATTGTTTACTTTTTTCCTGTATTTTGATCAGTTTGATCAATTTATATTCTTTATCCACACTAATGTGAAAAATTTAACCCAAAACATTGCTTTGACGTGGCAGGTATTTAGAAGTCATTGGTGCAATTCTTCCATTCCAACAGTAAAGTGATTTGAGTGATTCGCTTACCATGATACTTATGGCTTATACCTTATTGTTATTGACAGATTTCAAGTGTCATGTTCTCAGTTCAGTGATCATCCTACTAGAGTCACCATTTCACCCATTATATTTCACCCAATATATTCACGTAGGTAATATTTTGTTTGCTTAAGTATCAGAAGATGTGGAATGGTGTGTTATGTTTGCTTGATGGTAAATCATAATACTCTTTGTCATAATCATAATAAATACAATTCAATATTGTTTGAGAAACCACTTCTTTTCAGACATTTATTTGACCTTGAATTTTAAATAGAGTAACATTTTAAATCAAGGAGGAAATATTACAGATATTGGCATTCCTCATGGGTTTTCTTTATTATGCATTTTATTTTATCTCACTAAATTGGTAATACAAATTTTAACTCTTTTTATGCAAATATATGTTAAAAAGTGACTAATTATGATTCACAGCTACCAAACTAAACCTTCTAAATTGACACTTCTTTTTTCTGAGATGTCTTGAGTTTTATAAGCATACTCCTATTGCAGTAGGTTAGGAGGTAAACAAATATTTTGTTTATTTGTGTTTTTTTTTCTACTGTGCAATTAACTTTTTCTCCGAATCACTGAAGAAGATGGTTTTGTAGCTTGGAGCATTAAGTTTGTGTTTTGCCCATTAAAGTAATTTAACTCTTAACACCAATGATAACTGACCTGGGAGGTGTAGAAGTAGCAACAAAGGAGAATGCAAAGGAGAAACAAAAAATATTGGAGGAAAATAGTAAGTTGAGACCTGAGAACTGATCATTATTTTTAACAGTGACTTCACTGGTGACTTTTGATGGGGTACAAGAAACACTGCCCCCAAATTATAGCTCACTGGCATTGGAGAAAACAGAAAAGGCAAGGTCTCTGTGACCTTTTCCCGCTGTTCATTGAAGCAGGTCATAAAACCTAGGAAGTTAATATTCTGACTTCCTTCCTCCTTTTTCTCATGAAGACTCTAATGTGAGAGTTGTGGAAGTAAAGAATAAAAACACAGAGAAGAGCCGGGCTTGGTAGTTCACACCTGTAATCCCAGCACTTTGGGAGGCCGAGATGGGCGGATCACGCGGTCAGGAGATCGAGACCATCCTGGCTAACATGGTGAAACCCTGTCTCTACTAAATAAACAAATATGAAAAAATTAGCCAGGTGTGATGGGAAGCGCCTGTAGTCCCAGTTACTCGGGAGGCTGAGGCAGGAGAATGGTGTGAACTCGGGAGGCAGAGCTTGCAGTGAGCTGAGATCGAGCTACTACACTCCAGCCTGGGTGACAGAGCAAGACTCCGTCAAAAAAAGAAAAACACAGAGAAGAATCTGAACAAACAGCCTTGCTATGTTCACTCCAGTTTATTACCATTACATCATACCCCCTTTTTTTCCAATAATACTTCTATGCAACTGTCCGTTCTTCAATGAATTTAGGAATAAAACACAGTTTTTTTTGGGGGGGGGTCTTCATTTCTGGTCTCCCGTGTCAAAAAAAAAAAAAACTTATCTTGAATACATTTGTATACTTTTCTCTTATTAATCTGTCTTTTTTTTATGGGAGTGTCACCATGAACTTTGCAATGGACGAGAAAAAAAGTGTTTTCTCCTCTACACCTTGATGAGAATATATTTTCAATCTAGTGATAGGTTCAAAGATTGATCAAAGTGGGTTCAGGGAGAGAAAGTTGAGATAATGATTATAGACACCTATGGTGAAGTGCTTTGCTACAATGGGGAGCAAACACATGGAGCAGAAATTGGGGGAAGAAATGGTGTGATGAAGGTGAGGTTTTGTTTGTTTGTTTTGTTTTATTGTTATTTCAATAGTTTTCAGCGAACAGGTGGTGTATGGCTACATGAATAAGTTATTTAGTAGTGATTTCTGAGATTTTGGTGCACCCATCACCTGAGCATTGTACATTGCAACCAGTGTGTGGTTTTTTTTCCCTCAAGTCCTTCTCACCCTTCCCCAAGAATCCCCAGAGACCATTATGTCATTCTTATGCCTGTGAGTCCTCATAGCTTAGCTCCCTCTTATAAATGAGAACATATGATGTTCAGTTTTCTATTCCTGAGTTACTTCATTTATAATAATGGTATCCAACTCTATCCAGGTTGCTGCAAATGCCATTATTTCATTCCTTTTTATGGCTGAGTAGTATCCTGTGGTGTATATACACACATTTTCTTTATCCACTCATTGGTTGATGAGCACTTAGGCTGGTTCCACATTTTTGCAATTGTGAAGTATGCTGCTATAATTATGTTTGTGCAAGTGTATTTTCCATATAATGACTTATTTCTTTTTCTCTGAGTAGATGCCCAGAAGTGGAACTGCTGGATCAAATGGTAGTTCTACTTTTAGTTCTTTAAGGAACCTCTGTACTGTTTTCCATAGTGCTTGTACTAGTTTACATTTCCAAAAGCAGTGTAAAAGTGTTCCCCTTTCACCACATGCATGCCAAACTGTATTATTTTTTTCAGACTTAAAAATAGACAGATTTTTTCAGCATAGTGATAAATATGACTTTTTATTTATTTATTTTTTGTTACACGAATAAGTTCTTTAGTGGAGATTTCTGAGATTTTGGTGCACCCATCACCCAAGTCTTGTACTCTGTACCCAATGTGTAGTCTTTTATCCTTTACCCTGCTCCCACCCTTCCCCCACATCCCCAGAGTTCATTGTATCATTATTATGCCTTTGCATCCTCATAGCTTAGCTACCACTTACGAGTGAGAACATACAATGTTTGTTTTTCCATTCCTAAGTTACTTCACTTAAAATAATCGTTTCCAATTCCATCCAGATTGCTGCAAATGCTATTATTCCATTCCTTTTTATGACTGAGTAGTATTCCATGGTGTATATATATAAATATTATATATATTCCACATTTTCCTTATCCATTAGTTGATTAATGGGCATTTGGGCTGGATGCATATTTTTGAAATTGCAAATTGTGCTGCTATAAACATGAGTGTGCAAGTAACTGTTTTATATAATGATCTTTTTTTCTCTGGGTAGATACCCAGGAGTGCGATTACTGCATCAAATGGTAGATCTACTTTTAGTTATTCAAGGAATCTCCACGCTGTTTTCCTTAATGGTTTTACTAGTTTATATTCTCACCAATGGTGTAGCAGTGTTCCCTTTTCATAACATTCATGCCAACATCTATCATTTTTTAAATTTTTTGATTATGATCATTCTTGCAAAAGTAAGGCAGTATTGCATGGTGGTTTTGATTTGCATTTCTCTGAAAATTAGTGACGTTGTGCATTTTTCATATCTTTGTTGGTCACTGGTTTCCATCTTTCTTTCTCTGGAACCTCCTTGAGTAGCTTAATAACCAACCTTCTGAATTCTTTTTCTGGCTATTCAGAGATTTCTTATTGGCTTGAATCCATTGCTGGAGAGCTAGTGTAATTGTTTGGTGGTGTTATAGAACCTTACTTTTTCATATGACCAGAATTACTTTTCTTGTTCCTTCTCATTTGACTAGACTGTTTCAGTAGAAGGATCTGAACTCAAGAGCTGCTGCTCAGATTCTTTTGCTCCACAAGGTTATCCTTTGATGTGATGCTCTCCCCCTTACTCTAGGGAAAGGGCTTCCTGAGAGCCAGACTGCAGTTGTTGTTATTGTCTTTCCGGGTTTAGTCACCCAAAGGGACTACCAGGCTCTGGGCTGGTGCTGGAGAATGTCTGCAGAGTCCTGTGATGTGACCCATCTTAAAGTCTCCCAGCCGTGGATACCTGCACCTGCTCCAGTGGAGGTGGCAGGGGAGTGAAGTGGACTCTGACGTGAACCATCTTAAGGTCTCCCAGCCATGGATACCTGCACCTGCTCCAGTGGAGGTGGCGGGGTGGGTGAAGTGGACTCTGGGAGTCCTTGGTTGTAGTTTTGTTTAGTGCACTGGCTTTCTCAAATACTGATTATGCTAGCAGTGACGTTGTCATGTGGATAGACTCAGTACCTCTGGTTAGCCAGGGTGTTGCAGGAGGTGGAATTAGCTGTTGTTTTCTCCTTCTCTGGAGCAGGTTTGTTCTATTAGGAGTTGCTGTAATAGCTTGAGTTGGTTGGCCTCCAGTCAAGAGGTGGCACTTTCAAGAGAGCATCAGCTGCCATAGTAAAGGAGGATATATAATCTCACCCTACTTTGGCCAGAGTGAGTACTCATGTTTCTCAGGTGGTGGGTGGGACCATATAGCTCCCAAGAGATTATCACTTTTTTCTTCAGAGTTTCTTAGCTGTCTCACAGCACTTGCAGCAGCAAACCACTTCTTTCAAAGGGTCTGTGAATTCTTTCAGTTTTCCTGGTTTATTCATGTGGTAGTTCTTGGAGCAAAAGTTCACAATGTGAGTCTCTAGATGTGTTTTTTTTTTTTTTTTCTATCTATGTGGGAGCTGCATATTAGTCCTGTCTCCTATCTTCCATTTGGTTTACAGACAGTTTTGTTTGTTTTTACAGACAGTTTTGTTTGTTTTGTTTAGGATAATAAAATTAGCAGTATACTTATAATCTGATGATTTGACAGAGAGAAAGAAAACAATGACATCGGGGACAGAGAGGAGATTTGCTGGAATGATTAACTGAATTGAATGTGAAAACTTCTAGGACTTAAATAAGGGCAAGCTTATTAATCTCTGTAACATGACAGAACACAAAGTCTATAAGGGCAGATTATGGTAGGTATAGTGGTAATGGAAATCTGTGGAAGTTTTCTTTTGATTGTTTCCATTTTTTTAGGTAAGTAGAAAAGAAGACCATCTTCTGAGAGAATGATTGTGAGAGAAGGTGTCAGAAGTTTAGGAAGATTGAGAAGGTGTGAAGATATACTAGGGGAATACAGTATGATTGTCATGAACTATAAGAGCTCATTTGGCATGTCATAGGTATGAATTCAAACAGACATCAGTAGGCTAGTTTTATGTTTTCCAGCAACCTGTCTACACAAGCACAAGAGCAGAGTTGATGGAGAAACGAATAAAACTGTGGTTATAATTTTTGCCAACATAATACAAAAAAATACAATAAAGGGGCAAGGATGCTGATAGCATAGGCAGTGGAGTAACTATAGTAATTGAATGTGGACTTTACACTGGGTAATTTGAAAACAGCACATCAGGTGAGAGGCATTGAAAGGGTGACTAGATCAGAAGATTGGCAGTCTTATGAAATTGAAGTACTGCTAAGGTAGGGGTATTCAAGGCAGTAAACTGGAAAGGCATGAGGTGTAAGTAAGAGAATAGGACACACAAAATTGAAATTTGGAGACTTTGAAACTATTGACCTTGGCAGTGTCTGAGCCATAGGATTCAGTGGCTGAGGTTGAATGAAAGCAAGAACATTGGAGTACAGGATCTGAAGGCTGGTGAGGAAGGTTCATCCACCTTCTACTGAAAAGTTCCACTTTCAGTGAAATCAAGAATTAACACAGGAATAGTATTAAAGACAATAACAATGAGTTTTAGGAGCTAAAACCTTGGAGAGCTACAGGAAGTGGCTTGGGTCAGTACATGACTGTAAAAATGAGTGACAGTAGTTGATTTAGGAACTAGGAGGAAATAACAGAAACAGTAAAGGGAAACAAGAATATCATCAATGCTACTTATGACCAGTAATACATAAGCTGAAGAAGGAAAGTACAGTTATACTTGAGGGGATTACAGAATAAGAAGCATGCTCAGAAAAAGTCCAGGCTTCTGTGAGAACAAGGAGCTTTCCTTTATAGCTAAAGGACATTGGAAATTTTGCTGGTGGTGTACAATGAATTTTTAAGGGCAACCAAAATGTGTTTTGGAAGTTCAGTGCAGATGAAAGATGGCGATAGAACAGGGCATGTGCAGAGTCTCATAGGAAATAGAATCCCAGAGATGAGAAGTGACCTGGGATTCTAGGACTTTCTACAGAAACTGGCATAAACAATAATATGACAGTGGTCCTGGTAGAATCAAAGATAGGAAAGGACAATGCTGTGAATGATCGTGGAGGAGAGGAAGAATGAGCGGGCTTGTAAGGATACTTCATGACTCCTACAGAAACATATGGAAGCTCTGTGGAGGCAAGCCCTTTCTCAGAACAGGCCCTTGCTGCTGACTTCTCCAGAAAAATCGGTAGGCCTGCTCGTTAATTTATTCAGTGCAGTTAGGAACCTGACATTGCCTAATCTGGATTAAGGTATGCAACCTCTTTTGAGCTATGTAAATTTAGTAATCACGTAAATTTGATTATGCTCTTGCCCACTTTAAAATGAAATCTTCTCTAATATCATCCCAAAGGATAATTTTCCATTTTTAGCATGGCATGTACATGCTTAAATATTGATTCCAGCTCCTCCTTTTCTGTTTACCATTATCTCCCACCCTAGATTAAACCATCCTAAAGGAACTGTTGCCATCTAAACAATCACATTATTTTACCTTCCCAGTATGCTTCCCAGAGCTACAAGTCTGCCAGCATCATGTATCCATTTGGAAGCCCCAGTCCCTCTTCTCTGTTTCTCAAATACGCTTTTCTGTAACATGTTTACCTACCTCTCCCAAACAGTCAATCACTCCTCTGTGCTCACTAAGCACTATGCACACAATTATATCATAAAACTTACCCATTTCATAACAATTATTGTTTATATGCCTAATTCCATCACTAGACTCTGGATTCAAGGGAAGAGTTTTCATTTTATATTTCTTTGGATCCCCAGTGTACAACATGACACCTGACACAAAGCACCAATTCAATTATTGTTTGTTTAGGTTAGTTAAGGGTTAATAATAAACTCTAAAATGATAACAAAAAATAAATTTTAATCATAAAATGAATTTCACCAATTGAAGATTCATTTAGTTTCCAATTCTTTATAACATGCAAAATCCTTGTGCAGTTTAAGCATATTAAACATTCATCACTGAAAATCATGTAAGGCACTCAAGATTAGCAGAGAAGAATAACTGTATTCTAATTATAACTACAGCATCTACTGCTGGAAATACGATGTTAAAACTTCACATAATTTTTTCATTTCATTTCCTCATCTGTACCAGAGAGAGATAACAATATCTGTCCTAGTATATAAGGGTATTGTGAGACTAAAACAAAATAATACATGTAAATATCCTTTATTAAACATGAAGTGCCATATACATGGCAACACTTATTTCCATGTCTAACTGGGATCAGGTCTTTTAAAACATCAGAAGTTAGAGGGAAAAGAGGATGCTGATGAGGAAAGGTATTAGAAGAATCAGAATTTCTTTTTTTTTTTTTTTTTTTTTTCTTTTTTTTTGAGACGCAGTCTCGCTCTGTCGCCCAGGCTGGAGCGCAGTGGCCGGATCTCAGCTCACTGCAAGCTCCGCCTCCCGGGTTTACGCCATTCTCCTGCCTCAGCCTCCCGAGTGACTAGGACTACAGGCGCCCGCCACCTCCCCGGCTAGTTTTTTGTATTTTTAGTAGAGACGGGATTTCACCGTGTTAGCCAGGATGGTCTCGATCTCCTGACCTCGTGATCCGCCCGTCTCAGCCTCCCAACGTGCTGGGATTACAGGCTTGAGCCACCGCGCCCGGCCCAGAATCTCTTTAAAAGAGGCCCTTCAAGGGAAGTCAGGTCCACATCAGATGTTATCTAAGGTAGCCTGGCTCTGGGTTGTTCAGCTACAAGCCACTGCAAAATCAAGGGCCCTGGGGAATAGAGGAAGAATGGAAGAAGGAAGAGCAAAGCAGCAAAGAATGAGCAATTTCATTTGTTTAGCAATTTTGCCTAGATGAATATGGCTGTTTTACATATTAATTTAGTCTAATATATTTCAGGAAAATATGCTTTCTAGAATTTCACACAAAAATGGAACTACTTAAGAACATTTCTGCATGTAAAAAAGAATATGATGTTAGTTGAATATTATCTTAGTTTCAGATATTTGCTAAATAAAATGTTTTAGTATTCTTTGCCAGCATTACTTCAAACTGACATATGTGGCAATTTATTTGTATTGAAAAGTACAAATGTTCAATAAATGTCATTTTAAAAAGAATCTCAGCATAAAATCTAAAGTTGTTAGCAGATACAGAAAGTGGTAGATCTTTGAGAGGTTTAGATTTATTCTCCCTTCATAAATAGTTTCTGTTTTAAAGAACCACATGCAGGCTTTGACTATGACTTATATAACTTCTATAAAAGAAATAAATTGATTGATAAACATGGCTGGATTTTCCTTGTAATGTTCTATGAGGATTGCCAGAAATTTATTTAATTGTTCAAAAGTTTGTGAATCCTTTGAAACCATTGGTGTTAAAGTGATAAGCAAATTCAAACTATTTTAGCATTATGACTTAAACAAATTTAAATAATCTCAAAGGCAAATAAGTATCCAAAAGAGTGTAGTGCATAACTACATTAAGGCTAATTTAATTATCTTATTATGCTATTCTTTTGATTTAGGTTGGTTTTAATGTCATCATGATTCTGTGTGTGGGGTGAGGGAGACAGAGACAGACAGAGACAGAGGCAGAGAAAGAGTGAGAGAGAAAGAAGAATTGAATCTGCCAGCCAATGTTAAGTATAGCTCTGCCCTCCATTGTTGGAACTACACATTTTATCATGTGGCCTTATCATCAAAAAATTCTTGAAGGTCTCAGTATTAGAAATTAGTATTTTTAGCAAAGTTTAAATTAAATCACATCGGAATGATTAAGAAAATGTCCTATATTTATAAGTATGTAAGGGGAAAAATCCAGTATTTTCTGAGCTATCTATTCTAGTGCTCTGCAAGCCTCTTTTTCTGTATGTAGGAAGAGTGCAGTCTATGAGATATTTGTCTTATTTTAAAAACAGAATTTTGTCTTTCCACTAATTTTTATTCCATATGGCAAGCTATCCATTCATGCATACTGTTAAGACCAACCTTTCTGTTTAGTAGTGATCCTTCTACATTTGATTTATTTTTCACCTCCTATTTAAACAGAGAATAGATGGATGATGTGCCAGTGACGTGGTAGAATGAACTGTCTTTGGGGCTGAAAGCTGGACTTATTAAGGTACTTCCAATCCTAAGAAACTTTGCACAACATAAACACAAAACAAACTTTAGTCACAAATTTTCCTATACAGTTTTATAACTGATCTTAGACTATGATGGTTGCCAAATCATTCTCGGTATCTTAAAAAGAATAAATAAGATCATGTTTTAATTTGACCTTTTGTCAAATACACTGTGAATACTACTAAAAGTTTGGTTATAAATATTTTCTCTCTCCTGAGTTGCAAAGTCATGAGTAATAGTTATTAATTTTATATTGAGAAATTTCATCATCTTTCAAAAGCATTTGGATAATTTACTTCTTATAGATTTTTAAATTATGTATACTTTTTTTTTCAGAGACAGTGTCTTACCCCTGTTACCCAGACTAGAGTGCAGTGCCATGATCACAATCCACTGCAGCCTCAAACTCTAGGCCTCAAGCCATCCTTTCACCTCAGCTGCCTGAACAGCTAGGACCACAAGTGCATACCACCATGCCTGACTAATTTTGATTATTTTTTGAAGAGAGAGGGTCTTTCTATGTTGCCCAGATTGGTCTTGAGCTCCTGGTCTCAAGCCATCCTCCTACCATGGCCTCCCAAATGGCTGGGATTACAGACATGAGCCACTGTGTTGGGCCTATATCCTTTTATTCCTTCATAAAAACACAATCCTGTCACATTTTCTTCCATTTCAGACTATGTCTATCTTGATTCCTTAATAAGCAAAACCAAAACCAAAAATGTTTCTAGCATTTCAGCTTCTAAGAAGATGCAACAGATGTGGTATTTTCCTATTCCTCCCACTGAGTACAACAGAAAAAAGACAGTTGGATGTTATATATAAAGCAAGCATAACAAGACTGTTAAAGATGAAGAGAGAAGGACCTTGGGATACATGGAATAACACATGAGTAAAATATTTCTGTCATCTTTTTGCCTCCTATATTCCAGGCTTACAACTGATGAAGATGACAACCCAGAAATGCCAACTGTCAGAGACAAATAAAACCCCAAGAATGGCCTCTCTCTAGTCAATACACCAGGAAAGAGGCAGGCTAGCAAGACAGAACTTTTAGACAATATACCTCTGTACTCCAGCCAAACACCACACAAAATGGTGGTCACACCCACACCATCAAAGGCTAAGTGAGGAGCCTAGATTTCCATCATCACTGTTCTATAAGGATGCACCCCAATCTTTCCACCAAGCCAGTGTCAGAAAAGACCTATCAGGGAGCTGGGAGTTCATCTCCATCAACAAGTAACAAGAGTTCCCCCTCATGATGTATGTGGAACAGTGGCAACCACACGGGCAGCCTAAACTCCCACTTCCTCCCAACAGTAATAAGGTACCCTCTGGCTTGCCCCCTACTGGAGTGCGGTTGGAGGAGGCACAGTGAAGAAGCAAGACTTTCACAACTGCTCAGTACTAGAGAAACCACCCCCCTCAGTGTGCTATGAATAGAGGCTGGGGAACTGTTAAAAGGCACTGCTGCACTTTCAGCCAGGGTGATAGCAATGGAAGCTAAGAAGGAAGTTGAAACTCCCAAACTTGCCAAGCAATCATTACTAGCCCCACACGTAGAGTGTCAATGGAGGACAAGTGGAGAACCTGGACTTCTACCTCACATGGCAGTAAGAAGGCAGTGCTACCCCCTCCAACCCTGGAGCAATCTCGGAGGAAGCCAGCTAAAAGAGAAGGTTTAACTAAGATTCAGAATTTTCTGGCATAAAATTTAAAATGTCCAGGTTTCCAGTTTTTTAATTATAATAAAATGTGGTATTTATACACAATGGAATAGTATTCATCATTTTAAAATATGCCTATCATTAGTGATGATATGGATGAAACTAAACGACATTACATTAAGTATATGTGAGGCATCGGTTCACTCATATGTTGAACTTAAAAATATTGATCTCATAGAAATAGAGAATAGAATGGAGGTCACCAGAGGCTGGGGTTCTTGCAGGGTGGGAGGTGGGAAGATGTTGGTCAAATGATACACAATCATAGTTAGATAGGAGGAATAAGTTCAAGAGATCTGTTGTATAGCACAGCAACTATAGATAATGATGACATGTTATATTCTTCAAAAATGCTGAGAGAATAGATGTTAAATGTTCTTATCACAAAAACGGTGACTGTGAAGTAATGCATATATTAATTGTCTACATTTAACCTATGACACTGTATATATCAACACTGTCTGTATGGTTTAAAACATCGGGATGGGCGTGGTGGCTCATGCTTGTAATCCCAGCACTTTGGGAGGCTGAAGCAGGTGGATCACAAGGTCAAGAGATGGAAACCATCCTGGCCAACATGGAGAAACCCTGTCTCTATTAAAAAAAAAAAAAAAAAAATTAGCTGGGTGTGTTGTTGCATGTCTATAGTCCCAGCTACTTGGGAGGCTGAGGCAGGAGAATCTCTTGAACCTGGGAGGCGGAGGTTGCAATGAGCTGAGATCACGCCACTGCACTCCAGCCTGGCAACAAAGCAAGACTCGGAAAAAAAAATCGTGAAATACATACAATTTTATCTGTTAAGTTAAAAATTAATTTAAAAATTCATCATGTTCATTAAGATGTCACCATGCTAAGAATTAGGAAGATGAATGATAATAGATTAATTCAAGATTCATTTAAGAGAAAGAAAATAGATTCCAACACCAAGATGAGAGATAACAGAATTAGGTGACAAAGAATTTCAAAAAGTCACCATAAAAATACTTTAATGAGCAATTACAAACATGTTCATAATAAATTTAAAAAAATAGACAGTCTCAGAAAAGAAGTAATAGATATATAGAGAGGAGTAAAGTGAATATTTAGAATAGAAAAGGTACAATAAATGAAATTAAAAACTCAATAGATGGGCTCAGCAGCAGAATGGAAAGATCAGAGAAAAGAAAATAATCAGTGAACTGGCAGATAGAATCATTGATATTACTCAATATGGTACATATGAACACAAAGAAAGGAACAACATACACCAAGCCGACATGAAGGTAGAGAGAGAGAGGAGGGTGAGAATCAAAAAACTACCTATCAGGTACTATGATCATTACCTGGATGATGAAATAATCTGTAAGCCAAATCCCTGTGACATGAAATTTATCTATAGAACAAACCTGTACATGTATCCTGAACCTAAAATAAAAGTTAAAAATAAATAAGTATAATAAAACTAGATTCTTTTTAGTTTTACTAAGAAGAATACATTACTCAATATGAAGAAGAGAGAAAAAATAGACTAGAACTAAAAATAAACAGAGCCTCTGCGACCTGTGGAGGCCTGATAAAAATCACACACCTACCACCATCTGACCTCTGGCAAAGCTGACAGCAATAAGCAAGGAGGAAAGGATTCCATATTCAACAAGTGATGCTGGGATAACTGGCAGGCCATACGCGAAAGACTGAAACTGGACCACTAACTTTCACTATATACAGAAATCAAGTAGATTAAAGTCTTAAATATAAGACCTAAGAGTCTAAAAACCCTAGAAGAAAACCCAGAAAATACCATTCTGGACCTAGGACTTGGCAAAGATTTCATGATGAAGTTTCCAAAGGCAATTGGAACAAAAACAAAAATAGACAAGTGTGGCCTAATTAAACTAAAGAGCTTCTGCACAACAAAAGAAACTAGCAACAGGTGTCAATAGACACCTACAGAATGGGAGAAAACATTTGCAAACTATGCACCCAATAAAGGTCTAATATACATAATCCGTAAGGATCTTAAACGAAGCCAAAACCAAACAACCTCATTTAAAAATGAGCAAAAGACATAAGCAGACACTTCTTTAAAAAAAAAAAAAAAAAGACATATACATGGCCAGCAAGCATATGAAAAAATGCTCAACATCCCTAGTCATTAGAGAAATGCAAATCAAAACCAGAATGAGATTCCATTTCACGCCACTCAGGAGGGCTACTACTAAAAAGTCAAATAATAACAGATGTTGGTCAGATTGTACACTGCTGGTAGGAAGGTAAATTAGTTCAGGCCACTATGGAAAGCAGTTTGAAGATGTCTCAAATAACTAAAAATAGAATTAGAAATCAAATCAGTAATCTTGTTACTGGGTATATACGCAGAAGAATAGAAACTGTTCTACCAAAAAGACACATGCATATGTATTTTCATTATAGCACTGTTCACAATAGCAAAGATAAGGAATCAACTGAGATTCCCATCAGTGGTGGACTGGGTGGATAAAAATATGCTACATAAACATCATGGAATACTACACAATCATGAAAAGGAACAAAACCACATCCTTTGCAGCAACATGGATTCATCTGGAGGTCATCATCCTAAGTCACTTCATTCAGGAACAGAAAACCAAATACTGCATGTTCTCACTTCTAAGTGAGAGCTAAGCATTGAGTGTACAAGAACACAAAGAGGGAAACAATAGACACCAGGACTTACTTGAGAGTGGAGGTTGGGAGGAGTGTGAGGGTTGAAAAAGTACTTCTCTGATACTATGCTCACTACCTGGGTGAAAAAATCATTTATATACCACACCCTTATGACAGGCAATGTATTCATGTAACAAATCTGTACATGTACCGCACACTGCCCCTCGACTGCTGAGCCTAAAATAAAAGTTGAAAAAGGAAAAAAAAGATCTAATACTTGTCTAAACCAGAGTCTGTGAAGAAGAGAAGAGAGGTGATGAAACTGAAAAAGTACTTGAAAAAATAATGGCTAAAAATTATTGAAATTTAACAAAAGATCTACACGTAGACACTCAAGAAGCATAGTAAACCCCAAATAGAATTAAAGCATAGCAATACTTATGAGAGTCAAAGTCATGAAAAAGCAATTTAATTAGAAAATGGATGAAAAATATGAATAGACATTTCACCAAATAGGTTACACAGATGGCAAATAATCAATGAAGAGATGCTTAATGTCAAGAGCCATTAAGAAAATGCAAACTAAACCTATTGTGAGATTAAAATTACTCACCTATCAGAATGGCTGAAAAAATGTTTAATGACAAAGAGAAATGCTGCCAAAGATTCACAAAAACTGAATAATTCATACATGACAATACAATTGCACAAGCGCTCTGAAAAACAATTTGGCAGTTTCTTTAAAAATTAAAAATTAAACATGCACCTATCGTATGACCCAGCAATTGCACTTCTGGACATTTATTTTAGAGAAATGAAGATTGTGTCCGTGCAAAAACCTGGACAAAAATGTTTATTTTGGTAAAATACAAAAACTAGGAACAACCCACATGTCCTTCAGTGGGCAAACAGTTAAACAAATAGTGGTACATCCATACCATAGAATACTACTCATCAATTAAAAGAAACAAACTATTGATAGCAGCATTAACCTGAATGAATCTCCATAGAAATTTACTTAGTGAAAAAAAGTCAAACCCAAAAGATTATATGTTGCACAATCTCATTTATATAGCAATCTTGAAATGACAAAATTATAGAAATGGAGACAGGGTTAGTGGTTTCCAAGATTTGAAAAAGGGTTGGAGGCAGAAGGTACATTAGTACGACTATAAAAGGGCAATCCGAAGGTCCTTGTGGTAATGGAAATGTTCTGTATCTTGACTGTATCAATGTAGTACCCTGGTTATGGTGTTGTAGTTTAGTTCTGCAATATATTACCAGTGGGAAAACTGGGTAAAATGTACATGGGATAACTCTTCACTATTTCTTACAACCGCAGGTGAATTTACAACTACCTGAAACAAATTTAAAAGAAGAATCCCTTCCTCCAAACAAACACAAATTTAAAAGAAAAAGTGATATCTGAGCATTCTTATGTTGTCTGCAAAACTCCTTTTCTCAAATCCCTAATACAATTTTAATAAGATATATGCACTAATAGAAAACTGAAATGAAAGACACTGGAACCAGGCATAGATGGTTGGACAGGGAAATGAAGAAGGAAGCAACAGTTCCAAGTAAAAACTTAGATCCAAGAATATCATAGAGAAAACAAGTGAATTGTAACTATGAGGAATCCAATATAACAACACTCAAAGACCCAGTCCAGACACTGCAACAATGACTAATGCAAACATTATTCCTTTTCTTATCGATCAAATTTTTTGAAATTATAAAAATAAATGATTCTGTTACCCCCAAGAAGGTACAAAATAAGTTTC
>NC_045438.1:119685292-119686322 GCF_002776525.5 Piliocolobus tephrosceles | reverse complement strand
AAAAATAAATGATTCTGTTACCCCCAAGAAGGTACAAAATAAGTTTCTATATTATGAGGAATCAAATTTAGAATTCATGTTTTTTAAATGTTAAGCATATGTATGAAAATGAATTTTGTGATTATTGTCTTGATTACTGTTTATCTTATCTAAGTTTATGTTGCTAAATACACTTAGGAAAAGTTGGATATAAGACCCACACTTGTAATTTCAGAGCTAATCTTAGCACTTTGGGAGGCCATGTCAGGGCCAGGAGTTAAATACCAGCCTGAGCAGCATAATGAGCTCTCATTTCTTAAAAAAACAAAAAAAAAGAAATTTTTATTTTTAATCAGGCATAGTGGTGTGTACTTATAGTTCTGGCTACTTGGGAGGCTGCAGCAAGAAGATCTCTTCAGCCCAGGAATTTGAGGCTGCAGTGAGCTATGATCATGCCACTGCACTTCAGATTGGATGTACAGAGCAAGACCCTGTTTCTTCAATTAAAAAAAAAAAAAGCTCATAATTTTGTTGATATGTTTTAAAAGATTTAACTAATCATGTTGATAATATTTGTTTTTGAGTAATTTAACTTTATAAAATATTTGTTTTTATTTATTAGTTATCCAGCAATATTAAGTACTTAGAGGAATAATTTCAGCTAAAATACAATGAGTATCAAAGCAAAAACGAAAAGTCAAAAGCCCTTTGTCTGTTTAAAATTTCAATAATATGGCAAAACCAGCCAGGCGCAGTGGCTCACGCCTGTAATCCCAACACTTTGGAGGCTGAGGCAGGAGAATCACTTGAGGTCAGATATTTGAGACCAGTCTGACTAGCACGGTGAAACCCTGTCTCAACTAAAAATACAAAAAAATTAGCCAGGTGTGGTGTCAACGTGCCTGTAGTCCCAGCTACTCAGGAGGCTGAGGCAGGAGAATCCCTTGAACCCAGGAGGCAGAGGTTGCAGTGGACTGAGGTTGCACCACTACATTCCAAAAAGAAAGAAAGAAAGAAGGAAGGAAGGAAGGAAGGAAGGAAGGAAGGAAGG
>NC_045438.1:119681255-119685192 GCF_002776525.5 Piliocolobus tephrosceles | reverse complement strand
TTTTTTTTTTTTTTTTTTTTTTTTTTTTGAGACAGAGTCTCACTCTGTCACCCAGGCTGGAGTGCTGTGGGCGGATCTCAGCTCACTGCAAGCTCCGCCTCCTGGGTTCACCCCATTCTACTGCCTCAGCCTCCCGGGTAGCTGGGACTACAGGCGCCGCCACCTCGCCTGGCTAGTCTTTTGTAGTTTTTAGTAGACACGGGGTTTCACTGTGTTAGCCAGGATGGTCTCGGTCTCCTGACCTCGTGATCCGCACGTCTCGGCCTCCCAAAGTGCTGGGATTACAGGCTTGAGCCACCGCGCCCGGCTTGAGAGAGCATTTCTAATACCCTGGGTGCCTCTTTTCAGGATTGAATGTCTTGTACAAAATTAATAATTTGTATTTCTTCAAGTGTTAGTGTCACAGCCGGCATAGCTCCTGGCCCAAAGGAACTGCTCAACAAAGGTTGTGAAATAGATTTTTTTACTTTGGACATAAAATGTAGCTGAGCTTCTTATTTTGAATTAGAACTTAAAAATGCCATAGGTGCTTCCCACCTAAATATCAGTTGTGAGGATTTTTTCTCTGCCCTTCGTCAATATGCAGCCTGTGAACAGCGTCTGGGAAAGCAGTGGTCATTGGTTGTGTAATTTGCTTTCAGGCTTATGGGGAAAAGGACCCTAGTGACTCTGATGTTTACAAAGCACCTATGAAATCCTGTACATACCTAGTTCATAATCCTCATAATTTATGAACAAACACCAAAAAATTGCAATAGGTGCATAGTATTCCATGGTGTATATGTGCTACATTTTCTTTATCCAGTCTATCATTGATGGGCATTTGGGTTGGTTCCAACTCTTTGCTATTGTGAATAGTGCCACAATAAACATATGTGTGCATGTGTCTTTATGGTAGAATGATTTATACTCCTTTAGGTATATACCCAGTAATGGGATTGCTGGGTCAAATGGTATTTCTGTTTCTAGATCCTTGAGGAATCGCCATTAAAAAAAAGGATGAATTCATGTCCTTTGCAGGAACATGGATGAAGCTGGAAACCATCATTCTCAGCAAACTAACACAAGAACAGAAAGTCGAACACCACACATTCTCACTCATAAGTGGGAGTTGAACAATGAGAACACATGGACACAGGGATGTGAACATCACACACCGGGGCCTTTCGCGGGGTGTCAGGGGTATGGGAGGGATGGCATTAGGAGAAACACCTAATGAAGATGAAGGGTTGACGAGTGCAGCAAACTACCATGGCACACGTATACCTATGTAACAAACCTGTGTGTCCCGTACATGCACCCCAGGACTTAAAAGTATAATTTTTAAAAAATGCTGGCCGGGCGCGGTGGCTCACGCCTGTAATCCCAGCACTTTGGGAGGCCGAGGCGGGCAGATCACAAGGTCAGGAGATCGAGACCATCCTGGCTAAGACAGTGAAACCCCGTCTCTGCTAAAAAAATACAAAAAAAAAAAAAATTGGCCGGGCGCGTTGGCAGGCGCCTGTAGTCCCCGCTACTCGGGAGGCTGAGACAGGAGAATGGCGTGAACCCGGGAGGCGGAGCTTGCAGTGAGCCGAGATCGCGCCACTGCACTCCAGCCTGGGTGATGAGCAAGACTCCATCTCAAAAAAAAAAAAAAAAAATGCAATAGGTGGGGAAAGTATCATCACTGTGAATCAAAACGTTAGGATTAGCATTGTGTGATCAAAAGTTACTCCTGTGATAAAATATAAGGGCAGAAATAATCAGCTTGATTCTGAAATTATGCAGTTGAACTAAAGTTGCATGAATTGTTCATTTATTTTGACTTTGAGGTATAATTTGAAGTCAAGTGAAGGGATGGCTCCAGTTTTGTTCTTTTGGCTTAAGATTGCTCTGATTATTCAAGACTTTTTTGTTTCCATTTGAATTTTAGGATTGTTTTTTCTAATTCTGTGAAAAATGATATTGGTAATTTGATAGGAATTGAATCTTATTATATTGCTTTGTGAAGTATGGTCCTTTTTAAGATATTGATTCTTCTAATCCATGAGCATAAGACCATTTCTCATTTGTTTGTGTCATGTTTGATTTCTTTCACTGTTTTTTTGTACTTCTTGCAGAGATCTTTTGCCTCATTAGATAAATGTATCCCTAGGTATTTTATTTTTTGTGTGGCTATTGTAAATGGAATTGTGTTCTTGATTTGATTTTCAACTTGAACATTATTGGTGTATAGAATAGCTACTGATTTTTGCACATTGATTTTGTATCATGAAACTACTGAAGTCATTTATCAAGTCTAGGAGTCTTTTAGAGGAGGCTTTAGGGTTTTCTAGGTATAAGATCATGTCATCAGCAAACAGAGATAATTTAACTTCCACTTTTCCAATTTGGATTTCTTTTATTTCTCTCTGTTGTCTGATTGCTCTGACTAGGACTCCCAGTACTAGGTTGAATAGGAGTGATGAGAAAGCAGAAACCTCCTATGCCGGTAACTGGGAGTGAGTAAGCTCATTATGTACAGTTGTGCACAAGGCTAGGCAACTTCAAGAGCTGTACACCGCACAAATTGCAGAGACAGAGCTGGGGATCGGGAGTGAGAGAGAGAGAGAATCCCTAGCTGGATGCTGGAGGTGACAATGGAAATAAGAGAAAAAACAGTGTTTTTTAAAAAAGAGTTTAAACCTGAATCAAGTGAAGCAAGTAACCTGAGACTGCACCATTGTAACTCCCATTATCAACCATTTGTCCTCACACTGAATTAAAAATTCAATGTGCATTGGCATAGATTCTGAATGCCCGATGGCCAATGGAAGAAGATAAAGATAAAATTACTGTGAAATTTCTGCCCGTCTTAAATTTTAAATTGTAATTGTTCTAGGGACAGAATCCCAAGAGTAAAATGAAGCCCTCAGCTGACCTCCTCTCCCTCTAAATTTGAATTCCCACAAAAGCCAGCAAAAAGTTACCTGAAATAAATCCGGTGGAATCTGGAGTAAAAGCTTTCTGTCTCCTGGCAGCCCTGTGAGTGTAAGAAGATATTTCCTAGCTTATTTACCTTGTGTTATGAGACAGTTATAGATGTATCACAGCTCTTCTCAATCACCTAGCCAAGAGTTTATTAACTTTTAGCAGCTGGAGTGATATCTCACTCTTTGAGAAAGGGAGGGGATGTGCTAGTAGTTAAGTGACCTAATAAATAATCTGTCACTTCACGGTTTACTAAGCGGGAGCACATTTATGAAGGACAAGGAAGTAGATTCCTTAACATATTTGATGTGAAGATTTTGAGAGCTGAGTAAAGAATAATTTCAGGGTACCTCAGGTTCTCTTCCTGATTTGCATTTACTCTCTGATGGAGAGATATGAGGCCTGTTTAGAAAAAGAGGTCCCATATTGGCAATTGAGCAAATAAAGAAAATAAAAAATCATATACACTCGTATTTCATTTCATTTCACTTCATTTCATTTTATTTTATTTATTTATTTATTTATTTTTAGACGGAGTCTCGCTCTGTCACCCAGGCTGGAGTGCAGTGGCGTGATCTCAGCTCACTGCAAGCTCCGCCTCCCGGGTTCACACCATTCTCGTGCCTCAGCCTCCCGTACACATATTTCTATTACACACACACGCACACGCATGCATATTTTATTTTAAGTGTTAAAAATGAAGAAACTGGCCAGGTGCGGTGGTTCACGCCTGTAATCCCAGCACTTTCGGAGGCCAAGGCCGGGGGATCATGAGGTCAGGAAATCGAGACCATCCTGGCTAACACGGTGAAACCCCCGCTCTACTAAAAATACAAAAAATTTGCTGGACGTGATGGCGGGCGCCTGTAGTCCCAGCTACTCGGGAGCTGAGGCAGGAGAAAGGTGTGAACCTGGGAGATGGAGATTGCAGTGAACTGAGATTGTGCCACTGCACTGCAGCCTGGGTGACAGAGGGAGACTGTCT